>NW_028239462.1:0-56275 GCF_047967505.1 Dipteris shenzhenensis | reverse complement strand
CTTCTGGGGAAGTTGAAGTAGGAACAGAATCTCCTTCTCCTTACTACTTCTTAAGAATATTAATGACACTGAAGTAAGTAGACTAGCGAATCGATTTGGGGGATAGGGAGGAGGTAGAGGCAAACACACAGGAGGGAGTTGAAAATGAAAGAATGGAATATCAAAATTATTTTGTGAATCCTCTTGTATCGGGTAACAACCGAAAGGTATTTCGTACTTCTATTCTTAGTATTAATTGAATGACGAGGAGCCGTATGAGGTGAGAATCTCACGTACGGTTCTGTAGAGTGACACTGAAACTGACTCATCTGTCAACTATTCCACAACTACACCAAAAAAACCTAACTCTGCCCTACGGAAAGTCGCCAGAGTTCGATTAACCTCCAAGTTCGAGATAACGGCTTACATACCAGGTATTGGCCATAATTTGCAAGAACATTCCGTGGTCCTTGTGAGAGGCGGGAGGGTGAAGGACCTACCTGGTGTAAGATATCATATCGTTAGAGGAACTTTAGATGCTGTAGGAGTAAAGGATCGTAAGAAGGGGCGTTCCAGTGCGTTGCAGAACATTGTCGTAACTTGTATCATCGCAATGATTCCGTATCGGTTGTTCTGATATGTCAAATGCATAGCCGACCCGATAGTGGGAATGTTGCCAGGGGACCGAAGCCTGCTATTACGGAGATTGATTATTATCTTATTCGTGTGAAACAACTCGGTGTCCAGGGTATTGCATTCCAGTAAGTTGAGTCTTACCCGGACTCCCATTTATTTGGAAAATCTTCGAATGTCTTCTCTCTCTCAGAACGAGTTCGGACTACGATTATGGAGATTCAGTGGAGGTTTTGTGAACATTTGGTAATTGGATCAATAAACCCACGGACATTCTTGGTGAGATAAATGAAATACGGGATTTCCCTTCTCCTATTCGTGGGATGATGAAGAGGAAACGGATACTCAATGCCTAATGAGTAAATATGATTCATTGAAGTAACCCGAACTTACTTCAAGACTTTCTATTCAATCATATGGAAAGCTGCATTCGATGAAAGTCGCACGTGCAGTTTGGGGGGAGATCCTCGACTAACCGGCGGATCCACCCTACAATATGGAGTGAAAAAGCCCAAATAAGATTCTAAGATACAGTCGAGATAGAATCGGAATCCGACATATCTGTAAACTCATGTTACACCGGAGCAATGTAGCGAACAAAAAGAAAAATATAGAATCGGATCCGATTTATCGTAATCGATTAGTAAACATGTTGGTTGATCGTATTCTTAAAGATGGCAAGAAATCATTGGCTTATCAGATTCTCTATCAGGCTATGAAGCGGATTAAGGAAAAGACGAATAAGAATCCACTGTCTGTCCCGCGACAAGCAATACGTAGGGTAACTCCCGATATAGTAACAGAATCCAAACGTGTAGGTGGATCGACTTATCGAGTCCCCGTTGAAGTAGTACCTGCAGAAGGAAGAGCTTTGGCTATCCGATGGTTATTGATCGCGTGTCGAAAACGTTCAGGTCGAAGTATGGCTTTAAGATCAAGTGATGAATTAATGGATGCTGCCAGAAATTCTGGTAGTGCTGTACGGAAGAAGGAGGAGACTCACAAGGTGGCAGAAGCTAATAAGGCTTTTGCCCATTTCCGTTAGTTCCGGGTTCGTTTCAATCCACAACCTCTTATTGGTGGATTGAAACCTTCTACTCCGGAGCGCAGGGTATTAGGAATCAAGATACGCCAGAAGCATATGGATAAGCAGAAATTAAATAATGGGAGAAAGAATATCCAAGTCATAGGGGAAATTTTGTCACTGGTATAGTACCTCATGAAAAAGAGAAAGACTAGTGTCGAATCGTAAAGTCCATAACATCATCGACATGATCAACATGATCGACATGACCAAAGTGATCGACGCAATCGACGCAATCAACATGATCGACATGATCGACATGACTAGAATGATCGACACAATCGACACAATCGACATGATCGACATGATTGGCACTGCCCGCATCCCCGCGACTCCCACCATTCTCAACTATCTCCGCCTGGGGCGGACTACTCACCTCGGGGGGGGGGGGGGATGTCAGGCAACGCCAGCAGATATTTATCCTGTATGTCCCTCACCTCGAATCGATGATTGAGTCGTAGTACATCTAAGGCAAAGCTGGCATCTCCCATGATGTACTCGAGGAGCCGAACTAACGTTGACTTTCCCGTGGTTTATGATAATAAAAGGGAAATGCGTCTGAAAAGAGAGTCAAGGTTTGAAGAAGTATCGTGCGAAAACAAAGGGAAGTCTTCCCGTTTCTTCGGATATTCAATCAATATTAGATTAGTTGACACAGGTGGGATTCTGTGATATACTATGGATCAACAGGCTCATCAGCTTGGGTAATCACCAATCGTTTCGAAAACCAAAAATTACCACGACCGCAACTTTAGAAAGACGCGAAAGCGCAAGCCTATGGGGTCGCTTCTGCGACTGGATCACCAGCACTGAAAACCGTCTTTACATCGGATGGTTCGGTGTCTTAATGATTCCCACCTTATTAACCGCAACCTCTGTATTCATCATTGCTTTCATCGCAGCTCCCCCTGTAGATATCGATGGTATTCGTGAGCCTGTCTCCGGTTCTTTGCTATACGGAAACAACATTATCTCCGGTGCTATCATTCCTACTTCTGCAGCTATCGGTTTACACTTCTACCCAATCTGGGAAGCAGCTTCCGTTGATGAATGGCTATACAATGGTGGTCCTTACGAACTGATCGTTCTTCACTTCCTACTTGGTGTAGCTTGCTACATGGGTCGTGAGTGGGAACTTAGTTTCCGTTTAGGCATGCGTCCTTGGATTGCTGTTGCGTACTCAGCTCCCGTTGCAGCTGCTACCGCTGTGTTCCTGATCTACCCAATCGGTCAAGGAAGTTTCTCTGACGGTATGCCCCTAGGAATTTCTGGTACTTTCAACTTCATGATCGTTTTCCAGGCTGAGCACAACATCCTTATGCATCCCTTCCACATGTTGGGTGTAGCTGGCGTATTCGGCGGCTCTCTATTCAGTGCTATGCATGGTTCTTTGGTAACTTCTAGTTTGATCAGAGAAACTACTGAGAATGAGTCTGCTAATGCAGGTTACAAGTTCGGTCAAGAGGAAGAGACCTACAACATCGTAGCTGCTCACGGTTATTTTGGCCGTTTGATCTTCCAATATGCCAGCTTTAACAATTCTCGCTCTCTGCACTTCTTCTTAGCCGCTTGGCCCGTAGTAGGCATCTGGTTTACTGCCTTGGGTATCAGCACCATGGCATTCAACTTGAATGGTTTTAACTTCAACCAATCCGTGGTTGATAGCCAAGGTCGTGTTATTAACACCTGGGCTGATATCATCAACCGTGCTAACCTAGGTATGGAAGTTATGCATGAACGTAACGCTCATAATTTCCCTCTAGACTTAGCTTCTGTTGAAGCTCCTTCTGTAAACGGATAATACCTGTCTGGTCGTGCAGCATCACTAAATACCAAACCTCGCATAAGGTTTGGTATTTAATGGAGATTCGTCCGATGGAATGAATAGAAATAATAGTAATATCTCGCCATAATCTTACAATTATCAGTTTCCAATCTTGGATTCTGGGGAATCTTTGAAACACCCTTCTAGGATTACAGAGAATGGGAATCAAAGATATTCTCATTCTGATTAGCGGAACGCTTGTAGTCCCGTACCCACTGGAATAGATTGAGAATACATTTTTCACCTAACATATTTTTTCTTGTATTAATATATAGACGAATAATACGTACGCGCATCGAATGAATGACCCTAGTAGATCTTGTTCTCTCCCAGTTAAGAAAGCTGAATAGGGAAAGTAGGGGGCGGACGTAGCCAAGTGGATCAAGGCAATGGATTGTGGATCCATCACGCGCGGGTTCAATCCCCGTCGTTCGCCCATCAGGTTGGAGAACTCGTCTTTATCACTCGGAATAAAATAAGTTGATGAGGAGATAGATAAGACATAGATAGGTTTCTTCAACAATTCGAGATTCCCGAGACAGCTTCAGGTAGGTACGAATACACCCACAAATCACCACATCGAAAGTACTCACTCCATTGGGCCTTGAATCTTTCGATATTATCTATATAATGGAATGTGAGAGGTGGGTAGTATCTACCACATATAGATAAAGTGAAGAGAGATCATGAGGTAAGAGAAGTGGGAGAAGAAAAAGTAAGAAGTCCAGATTTATTCTCTGAAGTTCCGAAGTTAGCAGAAACCGATGGATTCCACTACTCATTTGAATCATTGAAAAATCAAGATCTAGGGGAATTTCTAATTGGTCTATTCTCCAGTTATGAACCCTCCATCAAATTATTTGACTTATGAATTCTGAGTTCAATCTTTTTACGGAATCTGCGCGATTCAATGAAGCGGGGTAATAGCGTGACTCCGGGAATCCTGATGTTACTAACAATACCAATTCCTATGCATCGTTCAGGTGAGAGAAATTTGATCGAAGGAGGTTCTATAGATCTAGCGAAACTAATTAATAGAACTGGTGGAGTAGTAAAAAAACCAGCAACAAATTCTGTTGAATCCTTCTATCCTCTTTCTCTATCAATAAGATGCTCACCTGCTGAAAAGGATAGAAAGGGAAAGACACGTAATTCTTACTATTCGGATTCAAACGGAAATATTTCCACAACTTCGACGAGGGAAGAACCGCAAGTTCCCATATATAGTGCGATGGATCCTTCGGTTTCAGATGGATGGAGGGTCCGGCTGATGAGGGATCCACTCCCCATCAAGAATATATCCAGAGATGTGACTGAGAGGATTGAAAAATCACTGGGGGATAAGAATCTAGAAGATTCAAATGAGTTTTTTGAATTCTATATAAATGTGATACTTCGTAAGGATGACTGTTACTAAAATGATTCTGATTCGTTACTTCTCCGGAAAATCCATGACAAGCAAAGGGTTAATTGGCTACAAACAGCAACATTAAGAAGCGATTCCTTCATTCCCGTAATATCGGACTTTTGGGACAAAATGTTACTCGAATCCAGGGATTCAGTAGATCGGCAGGGAGATGAATCACCGTTCTATTCCGAGCGGAAGGGTCTCTCCAATTTGTCTCTATTTCCACCCCATAAGAATACAATGTCATCTCGTGATGGTGTATCCCTATCCTATAGCGATATAAGAGATTGGTTAAATTCCATTGACGAGGGGAGTTGGACACTATTCCGGGATTACGCCGATTTTTATATGTGGCATTCCTGTCACCAAAGTCCTTCTCCATGGAATAAGGATGAGCGCGAATTGAATCTAACGAGATCTCTCTTAGAAAAGAGATTTATCGAACTTGATTATCTATCGGATAATCAATTACTCACTGAGGTACCAAGTATATTACTAGAAATTTCCTGTGGTTTCTCGAAGTATGTCTCCTCACAAATAGAGACATCTAGAGAATTGGAGGCTTTTCATAGCAACTCAAGGGATGAGTCTGATTCCAGAAATCAGAAGGTTGGGAAGGAGATACCTATCGAAGATACTTGTTTATCTAGTTGAAGTGAGGAGAGAAATCCAGAATATGATTCAATGAAAAGATCTGGAAATGGCTTTGTAGGCAGTTACTCTCCGGAGGAAAGAGCAATATCCACTGATGATTCTCCAGAGGCGGTGAGTCACGGCTTTTCAACAGAATCATCTATACATGAACTAGGTATGGGTCCCACCGCCGATGGAACTCCTATTAAGACATATTTGGCAGAAGAATGATATAAGAATTCCGTGTCTTTCGGTATCGGAAGAATATCTCATTTATGGAAAGTAGAGAGAGATTGTCGGCATTTTACACTCGACTCTCCTTTATTGTTGGGAGATCCTTTCTCCCCTTCTGTAGCGGGAATAGCAGAAAATGATTCCAATAAATGTATTGATTCTTCCTAGAATCGTAAGTGGTTCTTCCAATTATTGGGGTTAGATTCCCACGGAAATGAGGGGGAATTTTCTATTCTACACGCCTATTCACAACTAATAAATGAATCAAGAAACCGACTGACTGGATTTCTTTTAAGAGTTAAAAAATCGAATTTGATTTCCAGTAAGGTAAGAATTGGTAGTAGTAGCGAGGAACCTAGGAAAGCCTTTCTATCGAGAGGAGATCTATCATTTGGTGGAATACTTGACGAGGAATCAGAGATGCAAAATGGCGCATACTTCGATCTTGATAAGATTATTTCAAACCGTTTAGAGATCCTTTTCGATGTACCTGTAGAAAGAACTGATGGAAGTGAAAATCCTACTTTTTCAGATGAATCGGGAGAGGGAGGTAACATATCTTCAACATACTCTCTAGTTAGGGTATATGAACGAAATAGGTTAATATCTCTCTACTCAGTATACACGCTCTTTTCGCGTGACTATTTCTGTACATTAGCTAGTGAATATCTATCCAGAATCAACTATCAATTGGGTAGCCGGGAGGGGGGCGAGGGATCTACTGGTGTAACAAGAATTGCAATTGAATAGAGATTATTGGAATGGAGGGGTAACATAGAGCGTTTGTTGCATGAATGTATTATTTCCCCAATTGATGAATATCCAGATGTTCGGTCAAATGTGCACAGGTGGCTTGATACAATCAGAGACTTGTCTTTTTCCCCTTCCAAGAGAGTATTCGCAGAAATAAGATCCGACTTAGGTAGATCAATCTATGATCTGTCGATATTAGCACTAAATAATATTGGTATCACTATTCGTAGTACGGCTGGGAGGAACAACAAGTATCCCAAGGAATTTACCAATATATCATCTATTTACCGAATCATTATTCCCAAGTATATTAGTGAAGAAGCTTCGACAGATGGGATTGATTATCTTGTCTATAAATTGAACAATATAGATTATCCACTGCTTGATTTCCTTCTGAGTTCACTCAACCTCGATGAGAAGATATCCTTTCTCAAGAGAATCTTCGGTAGAAAAGATAGTTTCTTCATCGAGTCCGGATTGTTAATGGATGAAGAATCGGTAGGCTCCTCAATCTTCCTAAAACCCGCAGTTAATCCATTTCTTGTTGAATCATCCTGTATCGAATGTATTGGAACAAAACTCCCGAATGGTGCTTATTCCGCTACGGGAAGGCAGGATTGGGATCTGTTTCTGGATAATTTGAATTATGGGAAAGGTTCGAATAGGAATATTGGGAGTATTTCGGGATCCATTTCCGATGAAGTAGATACACCAAACTTTATAGATTACTCGCATTTACCCGTATTGAACTGTGCCGGAAGGGATTTTATCTCAATAATCAGAAGAAGGGATTCGTTGGTTGGAGGATACAGCAGTAGTTACTCTGACATCTTAGAGAATTCGTATACGGGCTCCGGTGATGAAGTCATCCCATCTCTTGAAATAGGATCCTTAGATACAAAAAATATCACTTCATCTATTCAATCCCAAGTGTCTGATTCGTTGTTACCCAATTCCTCGCAACGAACGGAAAGGGAAACTATTGATCATATACTCGCAACAACCGAATCGACTCCATCTGATCTGGATGAATCTGCGATACCACCACTAACTCATTCAGATAGATTTCTTGACTCTATTTCGGATCTAAGAGGACTACTGACGGGGTTGAACTTATCTCCTCGCGAAACGGGAGATTCGTCTCTATCTTCATGTGGTAGCGATGGAAATTACTTGGAAAGAACATTGATAAACTCTAAGCTATCGGCTGATTGGCGATCTCGACCCCGTCTCAAAAATTCGGGAGTGGATCAAGTCGATTCGGAGGGATCCATTGAGAAGAGATCAAACTCGAGGAATGATTCTATTGGGAATCAATTCTATCAAAATGATTCACACATTGGTTATTTTTGGGAATCAGAAGAATCTGAGACGCTTTATTGGTCAAAGAAATTCTCATTATGCAGCAGTGTAGCATCAAGATCTCCAACAGGATTAACTGGAGAGAAGGTTCTGTACGAAAATACGAGGCTTGCAGATACACGTGTCTAAAAAGAACCTATTCTTCCATCTCATCTCATTAATTTCGATGAGTTATCAAAGGATTTAAACAAATATAAGATCTCTTGGATCTTTTGGAGAGACAATATCTGCGAGAAATGGAGCCCATTCGGAGAATATATACCTCGGTTTTTCACCCCTAACTGGTGGAGATACTTTTATGATCTGATTAGAGAGATATATCCAGAAATAGTACTCAAAGTAAGTGATGACTTGAATTACACTTTCCCCGGAATTACGGAAAGAGTTGCTGAGGATATAGGTAATGCTAGAGCTTGTTTATCGTTAAGCCTAAGATCAAGATTCAGAAACGATTCCATCAGTAACGTATTATCTAAAATAGATCTCTCTATTTTCGAAGAAATTACTAACTAAACGCAGGTGTCGCATTCGAGATGGTCAGTCTTTAGATTTTCGAATAAGTATGCCCCATCCTACCTCGTTTTCTCGATATTATTTGTTCTTGCATTTCTCAAGCATTATTTATCTGCTGTTTCGGGTTCCAATTCCCCTCACTTGTGGAAACGTTTCAATATCACCGGATATTTAATAGACCCAATGCGTGGGTTTTATCTGGAAAAGGTAATGTATTCTCCCTCGACAAGGTAAATGTAAACGAAAGATCTACTGATACATTCCCTGAAGAGATTCCTGAATTATACAAATAATATAATCTTCTATTACCTTGTGAAAAATGAACTAGATTCGTGGATACTTCGTAGGAAAAGCTCCGACACCCTTAAGATTAATAAACAATTACTGACTCAATATCTAGTGACAAATAAAACTATTTCCAAGTATGAATCGAAATTAAATTCCAATTACGATTCATTGAGCGGTGGGATTAATCACGAACCCACCCCAGAAGAAGGATCTAATCTTTTGTCATACCTACTTCGGATTCGTCAAAATGATCTATCAAATTACGAGATCTGTGAGTTGGATCCTGCGGAGAAGTGGGCTCTTCTTGCCCTTGAAAGAAATATTCTCCTTTCAGCGACAATGAGACGAAAAGGCATTCCGAATATTCCATGTCGTGACGTACCTATTTTGCTTTCATCAGGATTATTACCATCTGAAGGAGTTCCACTAGTAGGACCCATAGAAACTGGACGATCTTATGTAGTTAGGGATATAGCATCCAATTCCTACTTTCCGTCGGTGAGACTGCCATTGAGGAAGTTGTTATACAACAGATCATATTTCAATAATGTACGTGGGACTTTCATTTCGAAACAGAGCGTAAACCGATTGAATCTTATTTTTGCAATAGCAAAAGAGATGTCTCCCTGTACGATATGGATTCAAGACATTCATGAGTTGAATGTTAATCGCCTGTATCACAGATTAGAAGCCGATCCCAGATTCTTACTCTGCCTAATATTGAGGAGTATCGGTAATGGGCGCAGGAATCCTTGCATTCGCAAGAATCTCGTTATTGCTTCGACTCATGTACCTGCAAAGGTAGATCCAGCTTCAATAGCTCCGAATTGGTCGAACTAATTGATAAATCTCCGAGGGTCTAACAGGCGTCAGCGTCAAAAAGAATTGTCAATTCTCTCGCGTGTCAAAGGCTTTGAAATAGAAGCTGATCCCTCTTTTCTCGAAGGTACTGGGTCTGGAACTACGGGTTATAGCAAACGAGATCTATTTTCTCCTGCTAATGAAGCATTATTAATCACTACTTCTAGAAGAAGAAAGATTGTATCCGATAGTGCAATTAAATTAGCTTTACGTAGACAAAATTCAATTGTTACGTATATAGGTAACGGAATCCGATTCGGTTCTGGATATGAAATACTTCCTTACAATATAGGAAAAGCTATTCTGAAAAATGGTTTGATAGATACTTCCCCTGCAGATCCCTCATTTATTGGTAGTAATACACTGAAGAAGAGGTTTTACCACTTGTATAACTGGTATTTGGAACCTTTAATAACCGAGTCAACAATTAAGGAATTCGCTATACTTCCGCATATCTTAGGGCTATTGGCCGGATTAGCAGCTCGTGATCCTTGGTTCGGAATGGATATGAGAGAGGAAGAGAATCTCGTTGTTATTGATAAAGTTGTAGAGAATGATTCTAACTTAGCCTGTGGTATCTCGGAAAACCTTTTGAGGGATTTCTTATGTTCAGAAATCTGTAGAAGTAGAAGTCAATTCGCTAATAGTCCTCCTCTTCCTTCTTCCATCGAACCCAGGTATTCTCCAGATATAATCTCTGCGAGTCGTTCTTATAAATCTACAAAGAAGGGGGTGTCTAAGATTCCAACTGATTCTGAAATGGAACAGTCGAGTGAAGTAGACTCGATTCCGAAGGAAGTGTCGCGTGGGATTACTTGGTCCCCCAAATTTTGGCGTTTTGGTTTCATGCGAAGTGGCAGTTATGAATCGATAAGAGTATTATCCGAATCGAATAATTTGTATAATTCGATCTTTTTTCATCGGAATCAGGATCAAATCCCCCAACGGGATTTCGAATTGAATAAGATTAAGTCTAGTGGAAAGAAATCGCATAAGAGAAAAGGATATCTTTTCAGTTACAAGAGAGCCTCGGGTAAATCGAGACAAAGAGACATTAAAAGATTAGAAAATTAATTGGATAATCTATCATTACGCGAGCAATTTCTTGAATTAGGAATCCCCAACTCATCTAATCAATACGAAACGCAATGTAATCGATCCGATGAACCAATTCTATTCCTGGGGGGGCGCTTCACCTGGGATCCCATGCTTCTATCTCAGCCGGATCATAACATTCCCTCTTCACGTCATAGTTTATTAGCGAAACAAGAACTGGTACGGAGGCTTTATGTTACTTACGGTACGAGGAGGGAGCGCGAGAAACATTTCTCAAATGAAAAGATTAGAAATTTCTTTCTTCTTCGTGGATATGACCGGAAATCGATAACTGAATTATCTACCAAGCGGTGGAAGAATTTCCCTTCGGGTGAAGAACGACACTTTGAATACGTCAAAGAAACCTAATTCATGCATATATATTTGCAATACCCGCAGATATTTGTTCCTATTCACTCGTATCAAAGCATTCCAATGGAAGATTTGCAAGAGCGATTCCTTCGTTTCAGGCTTATGGTTCATAGAGATAGATGGATGAGACGGAATCGTCACTCATCCAAAGATTTTCTCATTCATAACATGTTGTTTGAAAGTTACCACTACCTATTCAATCTATTTCGATTTAGTGGGACGTCACCGGATCGAATAACAAGACAATTATTGAATGGGAATTCGATATCGCATCATAAAATCTCGGATATTCTTGACTCAGTCTGGATCCCTAGCAATATATAGGGCTATTCAGGATTCGAATTGGTGAAAGGAAGATACATCTTTTCCCCTTACTGATGCAATAACTTCTGCTTATAGAATTCCGGATAATTACTAAGTTATAGATCACCTTCGGAGTCTTCCTATTCGGGAGATGGAAGCAACATTCGAAATCAAGAAGGAGTAGGAATCTCTTATATGGAAAATGTAGGAAGTAGTTCGTAGAGGACGTAGTAGTTTTCCAACATCCTTATCGGAACAAATCCTTGATGAAGATGTCGATCCATTCTGTTTGAGATTCTCCGGAGATTCAATTTCTCGGTGATCAACGGTAATATGGGGAGGAAGGAGGGGCATTCCCCTCATTCATCTTTACATTCCAAAAATTCATTCTAAAGTTTGGATTTTCCCGTATCCAACTAGATAATCAGGATTTCAAGTCCTTTCCATTGTTTCCATTGGAAGGGCTCTAAGGACCCCGGGTCCTTAGGGGATGGACCATCTAACCGAATCCCAAAATTTTAGTTCATTCAAATTCACTAATAGGGATTCTTGGTGACATCCTAACTAATGCCCCGACTAACTACTAGGATTTCTGGTCCTAGTCCAGATACTGGGGTCTCGTGACGCAGTTTCATCACACTCTAATTGGCTACTACGACTTTCAGTCCCACCTCAGGTACTAGGATTTTTAGTCCCCTCGAAGGATTTCAAGTCCCCCGTCTTCTTCAAGGATTTCCAGTCCTGTCTTCTTCAAGGATTTGAAGTCCCCTGATAAGGATTTCTAGTCCCGTTGAAAGACCTACTTGGATCTCCTCGAATCTCGGGATTCTGAGTCCCAGCCTCACTTGAGAAAGAAGCAGAAGGTGTTTCCTATTCGATACCTAATACTTCATATCCAAATCCCCGGACGGCGGAGAATTCTGGTCTCAATAATCAACAATCGGAGGATTTGCATCCCCATGTTTGAGGGTTGGGCACTGGAAAGACCAGAATCCTCCGAGGATTTTTCTTCCTATTGGGAGTTTGGGAGGCACCGGAGAGACCACTTGTCTCTCGAATCGAGGAGGTATTTCGAGTGCTCATTTGGGAGATAAGCAAATCAATTGAATGTGAATCTTTAGTGGTAGAGAGAATAAATCTTTGATAAATCTTTTAGTATATAAGGGTTCGATCTGAATAAGGGTACGAGACCTTCTGCCCCGAGGAAGTATTTCGAGTGCTCATTTGGGAGATAAGCAAATCAATTGAATGTGAATCTTTAGTGGTAGAGAGGATAAATCTTTGATAAAGCTTTTAGTAGATAAGGGTTCGATCTGAATAAGTGTACGAGACCTCCTACCCCGAGGAGGTACTCATTTGGGAGATAAGCAAATCAATTGAATGTGAATCTCTAGTGGTAGAGAGGATAAATCTTTGATAAACCTTTGAATAGATAAGGGTTCGATCTGAATAAGGGTACGAGACCTCCTACCCCGAGGAGGTACTCATTTGGGAGATAAGCAAATCAATTGAATGTGAATCTCTAGTGGTAGAGAGAATAAATCTTTGATAAACCTTTGATAAAGCTTTTAGTAGATAAGGGTTCGATCTGAATAAGGGTACGAGACCTTCTGCCCCGAGGAGGATTCGGACCTCCACGCTCTTCAGCACCAAATTTTGAATCTGGCGTGTCTACCATTTCACCATCGAGGCTCTACTCCTTATTCCTTACCTTTTTACTTCCCACCACCCCATCTTTCTCTATGGATGGGGTCCGGAATATGTTTCTATCAATTCGATCCTAGTCCCTCATCAAAAGCAACCCTTTACTTATTTTTCCCAATCTTATTTCTTCGTCTCTCTATATCGAAAAGGATTTCCAGTCCCCTGGAGGGACTTCTAGTCCCCCTGCTGAAGGATTTATAGTTCTCTCCAAGGATTTTCAGTCCTCCTGTTGAAGGATTTCCAGTCCCCGGGAAGAAAAAAGGATCCATAAATTTGTTCTGTATCGATTCCATCCCAGCTCCTCGTCAAGAGCAAACCCTTTCTCCTCCTCTACCGATCCTGTTTCTTCGTCTCTCTCCATCTATAAGGATTTGAAGTCCTGTCTTATTCAAGGATTTCCAGTCCTCTTCAGGGATTTCAAGTCCCCCGTCTTATCCAAGGATTTATAGTCCTCTTCAGGGATTTCAAGTCCCCTGTCTTATCCAAGGATTTATAGTCCTCTTCAGGGATTTCAAGTCCCCTGTCTTATCCAAGGATTTATAGTCCTCTTCAGGGATTTCAAGTCCCCTGTCTTATCCAAGGATTTATAGTCCTCTTCAGGGATTTCAAGTCCCCTGTCTTATCCAAGGATTTGAAGTCCTCTTAAGGGATTTCAAGTCCCCTGTCTTATTCAAGGATTTCCAGTCCTGTCTTATCCAAGGATTTATAGTCCTCTTAAGGGATTTCAAGTCCCCCGTACTCTTCAGGGATTTCAAGTCCCCCGTACTCTTAAGGGATTTCAAGTCCCCCGTACTCTTAAGGGATTTCAAGTCCCCCGTACTCTTAAGGGATTTCAAGTCCCCTGTCTTATCCAAGGATTTCCAGTCCCCTGAGAAGGATTTCAAGTCCCCCGCCCCCGATAAGGATTTCAAGTCCCCCGCCCCCGATAAGGATTTCAAGTCCCCCGATAAGGATTTGAAGTCCTCTTCAAGGATTTTCAGTCCCCTGAGAAGGATTTCGAGTCCTTTGAGAAGGATTTGAAGTCCCCTGAGAAGGATTTCAAGTCCCCTTTCTTCTTTAAGGATTTGAAGTCCTCTTCAAGGATTTTCAGTCCCCTGAAGAGGATTTCAAGTCCCCTGTCTTCTTTCTTTAAGGATTTGAAGTCCTCTTCAAGGATTTTCAGTCCCCTGAAGAGGATTTCAAGTCCCTTTTCTTCTTTAAGGATTTGAAGTCCTCTTCAAGGATTGTCAGTTCCCTGAAGAGGATTTCAAGTCCCTTTTCTTCTTTAAGGATTTGAAGTCCTCTTCAAGGATTGTCAGTTCCCTGAAGAGGATTTCAAGTCCCTTTTCTTCTTTAAGGATTTGAAGTCCTCTTCAAGGATTGTCAGTTCCCTGAAGAGGATTTCAAGTCCCCTGTCTTCTTTAAGGATTTGAAGTCCTCTTCAAGGATTTTCCGTCCACTGAAAAGGATTTCAAGTCCAAGGATTTCCAGTCCCCTGGAAGGGTCTATGAATCGGACTAGATACATTATACAAAATCAAACCGTCAAATGCAAGACCTAATTCTCCTTGTTATCTATCACTCTCGCTCGGATCTCCCTCAGTGAGGGAGATTTGACGATCGAGAAGGATTTCAAGTCCAAGGAAGATTTTCAGTCCCCTCGAAAGGATCTATGAATTCGACCCATTTCTATTATAGCTAAGAAAACTGTCGAGCGCAAGACCTAATTTTCCTTGTTATCTATCAATCTCGATCGGATCTCCCTCAGTGAGGGAGATTTGACGAGAAAGATCTCAATTCCAAAGATTTTGAGTCCCCTCGAAAGGGTCTATGAATTCGACCCATTTCTATTATAGCTAAGAAAACTGTCGATTGCAAGACCTAATTTTCCTTGTTATCTATCAATCTCGTTTTGAGATCCCTCGGTCTCAGTAGAGGGAGACTTTGACGAGAAAGATTTCAAGTCCAAGGAAGATTTTGAGTCCCCTCGAAAGGGTCTATGAATTCGACCCATTTCTATTGTAACTCAGAATGCCGTCGATTGCAAGACCTAATTTTCCTTGTTATCTATCAATCTCGATCGGATCTCCCTCAGTGAGGGAGATTTGACGAGAAAGATCTCAATTCCAAAGATTTTCAGTCCCCTCGAAAGGATCTATGAATTCGACCCATTTCTATTGTAACACAGAATGCCGTAGAGCGCAAGACCTAATTTCTTGGATTTGATTTCAATTCCAGGGGACCGCCATGGGCCTTAATTTGTTATCGCTGCAAAATCGTCCTGACGATAAGGAGTCGATTCCAAGTTAAGGGATTTAACGTCCCCTGGACTAACTATGAATCATAGATGTACTATCAAAGTCCAGAGGATTGTCGCTGCAAAATTGCCCCTGTCCAAGAATTTACAGTTCACTAGGAAATCATAGCTAGATCAATTATAGCTAAGAAAACTGTCGATTGCAAGACCTAATTTTCCTTGTTATCTATCAATCTCGATCGGATCTCCCTCAGTGAGGGAGATTTGACGAGAAAGATCTCAATTCCAAAGATTTTGAGTCCCCTCGAAAGGATCTATGAATTCGACCCATTTCTATTGTAACTCAGAATGCCGTCGATTGCAAGACCTAATTTTCCTTGTTATCTATCACTCTCGTTTTGAGATCCCTCGGTCTCAGTAGAGGGAGATTTGACGAGAAAGATTTCAAGTCCAAAGATTTTGAGTCCCCTCGAAAGGATTTCTGAATTTGATCCATTGATAGTGTACATCAGAATGCCGTCGAGCGCAACCCCCGTTTCTATTAAATTGAAAGAATCTGCGGCGGAAAGAAGAATTGGTCTCTTTTGCTTTCTTCTAGAAGTCTGAAGGCAACCCCGCCTTGAACGTACAGGTATCGGATGAAATGACTTATCCATTAGACGAAATTGGAGCATGGAATTCATCGGGAAGCGACCTGAATTGCTACGGAGCAGAAGACTGGGGGTGTGAACCGAATCATTTACACAACCGCTCCCATATGGGAATCACTTAGTCGCATGTACCATTAGGAGGGTTCAATCCTTGTAGTACTGCAAAGGATTGAACAATATTATGGATACCATCAGGAAATACTTATATCTCCTCCGGAAGAGACGAATGATCATTGGGAGGCGCGTGATCATTTCTCCGACACTGTTTCATCACCAATTACGGAAATGGACTAGTTGGAGCGACGGAAGTGGCTTTGGATACAAATCATTCAGAAAGATTCCATTATTTCATGTGACAACTCAAAATAGGTCTGGAATGAGGTATTCCGTGTAATCTCGATGATGGGATCCATTGATATACCCAGTAGAGTTGATGCTGGTACACGAACAATCATAGCTATTTCAATGGAACTCTTCGAAATCGAAGTAGATGGAGAAACTAATGGATCCTGTATGTAAATTGTTGATGTGTCACCCCCTTCGGTGAACATTAATTTAATTATCTTCGGATAGTGATATATAGAAATGACACTTGTAATGGGAGCTACCAGAACTAATGGGTACGAGCCAGCTTTCCATCCATGCCAGAAGGGGTAGGGTTTACCGGAAAAACCTGCTAATGGAGGGATACCCCCTGGGGATGGTAAACGTATAACTAGAGAGAATGTTAGAACAGGATCCTTCATGTATGGTCCCGCATAATCCCTACTGTTATCAGTTCCGGTTCGTGAACCAGATAAAGTGATGCGAGCGAAAGTCCCTAGATTCATGAATATGTAGATAGAAGTATAACTTATCATACTCGCATAGCCATTATCAGGATCCGCAGCAAGTATTCCAATCAGAATATATCCGATTTGGCTTATGGAGGAATATGCTAGCATACGTTTCATGCTTGTCTGAGTAACAGCAATTAGATTCCCCAATACCATGCTAAGGGTAGCTAATATTCCCAAAGCGAGATGCCATTCACTGGATAGGTATGAGAAAGTAATACCGAGGAGTCGTGTAGATAAAGCTAGAGCTGCTACTTTGGAAGTAGCAGAAAAAGAAGCAACGACTGGTGTAGGAGAGTTAGAGTCGGAGAGGAGATCCTCGATCTTCCCGCTCATTCAGAACCGTGCATGAAATTCTCACTTCACACGGCTCCTAGTTCGTAAGAGATTTCTAAGCTCCCAGAACCTTCCCCGTGTGTGTATCAAATCCACTTCTTCCTCGGTAATTCAATATGAGTAATAATTGGTAGCTTCTCGGGAAATCCCCTATCAGTGATTCCTTTTTAAAATGGTAGTTACCAACGTGGATACCTAATTACATCAAACGTGAGTGACGGGACCTTAAAGATTATACTGTATTATACCACAAGTGGGATTAACTAGCATCCATGGCTGAACGGTCAAGGCACCCAACTCATAATTGGCGAATTCGCAGGTTCGACTCCTGTTGGATGCAAACAAATGGGGGGAGAGGGTTTCATTCGGGTGACAAAGTGAGTAACCGAAATAGGGAGGTGGAGTATAATGGGTTCCGAAAACTATACGGGAACCAAGAAGTGGAAGCAATTATGAATTCGGATAGTAAGAGAGTTTGTTTGAATTGGAAGAGCTAAAGGGACACGAGAAAAATTATGGATAAATTGATAAATCAGATACTTACTGAAAAAACTATTCCTCCATTGCAACGAAACCAGTATACCTCCGATGTGAATCCAGAATCGAACAAGACTGAAGTCAAGAATTGGATTGAGCAACTTTTCAACGTTAAAGTAAGACACATGAATAGTCACCGACTACCAGATAGAAGGCGTAGGGGTAGAGCGTCCGGGTCGATGCATCGTAAGAGAATGATTATTACGCTTCACAAAAATGATTCCATTCCGCTATTTCTGAGCAAGTAACCCCCGCAAATTTCACTAACGACAAGGAGGAAGAGGAGATATGGTTATCTGATTATATAAAGCCTATACGCCTGGCACACGCAATAGATCCGTTTCAAGTTTTGAAGAAGTGACGAGATGTAAATCCCGGAAAGGACTGACTCGTGGTAGTGGACCAAGGAGCGGACGTACTAGTGGAGGGACTATTACTGCTAGGCATAGAGGAGGTGGTCATAAACGACTATATCGTGAAATTGATTTCCGACGGAATAAAAAAGATGTTGTTGGAAGAGTGGCAAGTGTACGACCCCAACGCAATGCATACATATGTCTCGTGAATTATGTGGATGGTGAAAAGAAACATATCTTACATACTTGAGGGGTAGAAATCGGAGACACTGTAGTATCCAGCCCGAAGCATCTATTTCAAGTGGAAATGCCCTACCTTTGAGTGCGACTCGAATAAGTGATTCACGTATTCGTAAATAACCGATTGGATTTAGGGTTGAGTCCATAAACCCAACACTAGACTCGAGATTCTTGGATCTTCCGAGGTGGACTTCGATAGGGAAACCGAGGAGGGACAATAGCGGGTGGTCAGGTGTAATAGTATCAAATAGCTATTAACCTGCAGAGGTAGGATAATATGGAGAGAAACTGGATGGTCTCGAACAGGGACAGAAATCAAAGGGGCATCCTCTGTTCGGTGTGGCCGAAAGGCAGAGGAAACGGGTCACTCGCCGCGTTCGGTATGACGGTCAAAGGCAGAATCGAAGCCACGAAGCGGAGTGAGAATGAGTCTCCCGGGGGGACTCAATCCCGGTATTGAAAATGTCTCCTAAGTTATCTAGAACATCAATGATGTTGGCGTGAATGACTGAATTCATTGATTCTGTTGCTGAATGAGTTGCGAGACAGAAGCCAGATGCCGGTGGAGAACCCGAGGGTGTAGAAAAAGCTGGATATGCGAGTTTACCCTAGAAACTGGTACTTTCATTTCTCGTTGGCGACATCCGGCGAGGATATCGCCTTCTGTATCCGGAAAGCTGTATGCTTTGAAAAGGGCTCGTACAGTTTGGGAAGAGATTCTATCCCGAATACTGGGGAGTAAAGGGTCTACTTCAACCAAGATACCTCTAGGTACGGTCATACATAACGTAGAAGTAATACCCGGGAGAGGTGGATGATTAGTTAGAGCGGCTGGTGCTACGGCAAAAGTGATTGCAAAGGAAGGTTGATTGGCTACATTAAGATTACCCCCCGGCGAGGTTTCGTTCAGTATCTCAGAATTGTTTAGCTACTGCGGGACGAGTCGGAAACGTCGACATCAATAATGAGGGTTCGGGAAAGGCTGGATCTACGCGGTGGTTAGGTAAACGTCCAAAAGTGAGGGGTACAGCTATGAATCCCGTCGATCATCCGCATGGGGGGGGGAAGGCAGGAACACCCATCGGTAGGAAGAAGCCATTAACTCCATGGGGTTGTACGGCACTCGGAATGAGGAGTCGGAAAGCGGTAGATACAGCAATCCGTCATCCTTCGCCGCCGTAAAAGTAATTAATTGGTAGAAAGACTGGGTGGAGGGTAATTAACTATGGCACGTCCACTCAAGAAGGGTCCTTTTGTAGCTAATGATCCAGTAAGAAGAATCGAAATTCTCAATATCCGGAAGGAGAAAAAAGATAATAATAACCCTGGTCTCGTGCTTCCGCAATAGTTCCTATCATGATCGGTCATACCATTGCTGTTTACGATGGGCGGGAGCATCTACCCATTTATATAACTGACCGTATGGTGGGTCACAAACTGGGTGAATTTGTACCTACCCGGAGTTTCCGGGGACATGCCAGAAGCGATAAAAAATCTCGTCGATATTTGGGGAATCATATTTCATGGGAACCGAGAAAGAATCAGAGGTAAAGGAGGCGCAAGCTTCGTCCAGACGTGTTAATATGTCGTCTACAAAAGTACGACGAGTCATTAATCAGATTCGAATTGTTCGTATGAACAAGCCCTTGTACTACTCGAATTTATGCCTCGCAGAGCATGTCACCCCATATTGCAATTGATCCTTTCCGCAGCCGCAAATGCTAATAACAATTATGGATTGACTAAATCTAATTCGTTCATCAGCGAAGCCTGAGTGGATAACGGTACCAGTCTGAAGAGATTTCGACCCAGGGCTCAGGGACGTGGTTACCCAATCAGAAAAACCTACCTGTCACGTGATTACTAAAATGAAGAGCAAAAGGTAGAGCCGATACTAACTACATATTGACAAGTAGAAGTGGGGGAGGGGTTGTATGTATATATATATACATATATATGTGTATATATATATATATACCGGGTAGATATTGGTATTGAAATACAGGAAAACATCTACGGGGCAAAAGATTCATCCACTTGGTTTTTGACTTGGCATAAATCAGAGGCATTACTCCCACTGGTTCGCGCAACCAAAAGATTATCCGAGATTCCCCGAGGAAGATGGGAAGAATACGTACTTGCGTTAGGGAGTATGTACGGAAGCATATAAGGGATTTCCTCAAATTATGGGGGAATTGCACATATAGAGATCTACCGGAAGACGACCTAATTCAGATAGAAATTCATACGGGATTTCAGATCTATTGATTGAGGACGTAGCCTGGGAATCGACCAATTGAAAAGCGAATATGGAAGAATCATTAGGTTTTGGGAATCGGAAGCTTCAAATAATCCCGAATAATATCCTCCAGCCGTATGGCGAACCGAGAATTCCGGCGGAACATATTGCTCCACAATCAGGGAATAGAGTAGCTTTCCCGTAGGACTATGAAAAAAGCTATTGAACTAATTAGAGAAACCTAATAGTGGGGGCGTTAGGATACAAATAGCGGGGCGTCTCAATGGTAATGAAATGGCTCGCATTGAGTTGGGCCAGAGAAGGTAGAGTCCCCTCCAAAACTATCAGGGCTCGTATTGGTTATTGCTACCACCCAGCTCAAACCATCTATGGGGTTTTAGGCATAAAGATTCGGGTATTCCGGGATATGGGATAATTATTCCTACTTTCCGACCCCCCACCCCTCCCGTTCCCTCCTCTCCTACTCTCTTGGGGAGTTGAAAATACTTAATAGATATTGGGATACATGATTACTTTGTGGTGCCAGGATCCGCAGGCTTATTCTATTCCAATTCCATAGGGGGGAGGGGAGCATACAGTAACGTCTCGATAAATTTCTGCTACGCATAGTGTGCGACTCGACCGAATGAAGTTCCTCTGTTTATAGATAAGACGGATTGGTAGGTGGATCCCCACTGCTAATAACTGGAATGTCAGCTGGGTTCGTAGCCGTATCAACGCAAAGTCTTTGTCCTCGGGAAGGGAAATCTTTCCAGTGAAGCGGAAAATTATATTGATTCTTGGGTGATCTGGGGGGAAACAGAAACAAGAAGTAATCAATAATCTCGTGCGATCGTATGGTTAACGACTCGACTCTCGGGAAGCAGTGTGGTATAGCATGATGGAGACGCGGTCTTGGAAATACCGACTAAGTCTTTTCCGATGCGGGGGGGGGGAGGGGGGGGGGGGCCTCGAGTCAATGAACACTAATGGAGATGACTCACAATAAGTACTTATTTGGCAACTGAGAGGCTCCGCTGCAGAGAGATAACCCAAGCGTTTATGGAGGGGAACTACGGAAACGATGGAACCTTCCGAGTCGATCGATTGTTTCACTATCAGCGATTCGCGATGGGATGGCGGGGGAAACCACTCCTCATCGAATTGAGATATGAAATAGCAAATTCTGATGAAGATGAGAGATCGAGTCGATTTCCGCCCAGTGGTTGTATTACCGACTAATATCCTAACTGCTATGAATGGGGAGAATCATACGGAGGGGGGTAGGTAAATGAGCAAAAGACAAAAATCATTTTGGTACTGACGCAAAATTTCCTACATTGTCTCTTCCCAGAATTGAAAGATCTCCAAAACAGGGGGAAACGGTACTGAATTCATGAGGAGCCGGGTGAGGGAAAACTTTCAACGTCCGGTTCTGTATGAGAGACGGAATGATTTCACCGCTATCGACTGTGACCCCAAACGATCCAAATTTCGTAAACAACATAGAGGAAGACTGAAAGGAATTTCCACTCGTGGGAATCGTGTTTCTTTTGGAAAGTTTGCCTCACAGGCCCTCGAACCTTCGTGGGTCACGTCTAGACAGATAGAGGCGGGGGAGGAGAGCAATAACGCGTTATGCCCGGCGGGGGTGGTAAGTATGGGATACGCGTCTTTCCCCGATAAACCAATCACTATGAGACCTGCGGAAACACGTATGGGATCAGGTAAGGGATCTCCGGAATATTGGGTATCTGTGGTTAAACCGGGTCGAATACCTCATGAAATAAGTGGAGTATCGGGAAACATAGCTCGAACTGCTATGCGAATAGCTGCGCATAAAATGCCTGTACGTACCAAGTGGTGACCGCTACGGAATTATGATTTTTGGGGGGAGTAGGAAGGGTGGTGGAATCAGATAGAGATTTATTTCTATTTTTATTTCCCCCTCACTTAGCAATTTGATGGTGTGGGAAAGGCATTTCCAACCGATACAGGGAACATGGAGATTGAGGGTTTCCCCCTATCCCGAAGAAAGATGGGATGAATGGAAAATACATACGGGTAGCTATTCACCTGCAAATGAGTGAATAGATCTATTTTTTCCCCCTACCAATTAAGAAATGATTCAACCTCAGAGTTACCTAAATGTAGCAGACAACAGCGGGGCTAGGAAATCGATGTGTATTCGGGTGCTAGGGACCAGTAATCGTAGATACGCAGGAACTGGTGGTACTACTACAGGTGTGATTAAAGAAGCGGTACCCAACATGTCTCTGAAGAGATCGGAAGTAGTTAGAGTAGTGGTGGTATGTACCCGTAGAGAGATCAAACGTGACAATGGAATTATTTCGGGGTTTGGTGACAACGCGGCAGTCGTTATCAACCAAGAGGGAAATCCTAGAGGAACTAGAGTCTTCGGTCCAGTAGCTAGGGAATTAAGGGAATATGATTTTGCAAAAATAGTCTCACTGGCCCCTGAAGTATTATAGAAAATAGGGAATGGAATACGTGGGAATGGGGAGTCACTCTTCGACTGGGACATACTTTTTTCCATTTCCACGGGGGAATATATACTCCTTCAAGAATCCGGAATCTTCGGGTAGTTCGGAGAAGCAAAATGTAGAAAGGGGGGGGGGGAGATTGGTAACATGGGGTGGGGGGGGGCGGAATCTCTCCCGCCAGCTACATCCCGATTCTCTTTCGACTCGGTAGCAATAGTAGCAGCAGCGTCAACAACGGAATCTACCTATAACCTAAAAACTCTTATTGAGGGATGGGAATTCGGTGTAGGATATTGACACGAACAATATACCCCCGATGGGGTCGGTAGTGAGGTAGTGATAGCAGAAAGATTAGGATTCATCCTAGACTCAATAACTGATGATTGATATTTCACGAGTAACGATACCATTTCTACCATGATTACTCCCCCGTGAAATGCGAATGCAAGGAGAAAGGCGACAGTCCAACTACCTGCCACTGGTATTACTAGAGGTATTGCACGAATCTTATTGGAGGAGGGTTCTGTGAAAGATACTGCGGAACATAGAGAAAAAATGAAGGATTTTCTGGATGTGACCTTGAAATATTAAGGCAGAGGGAGAAAACCATGTGTCACAACTCTCAAACGTATCAGCAAACCTGGCTTGAGAATCTATTTTGACCATCGAGGAATTCCGAAAGTATTAGGCGGCATGGGAATTGTAATTCTACCAACATCTCAAGGACTTATGACGGATCGAGAGGCCCGACGAAGGGAAATTGGGGGGGAAATCCTGTGTTACATTTGGTAGTTAATGCAGTTACCGTATAAATCTGCTACCACTTCTTCCTAAAATTACTAGGAGTGGGGAATAAACTAGTATCATTCTTGACAGGATCCGTTAGTGATACAGGGGGGGTATCTCTTCCAAATGGTGGTGAAACAAAATCTGATTGACGTGGAAGGTACAGTCACGGAATCGCTTCCTAATGCCATGTCTTGAGTATGTTCGGATAATGGATGCCAAGTCTTAACTCATATATCGGGAAGAATCCGACGTAACTACATAAGAATACTACCAGGGGATAGAGTGAGGGTCCAATTGAGTCCCTATGATCTTACTAAAGGCTGCATCACTTATCGTCTCAGGAATAGACAAGCGAATGGCACTTAGTAGCAACTTCTGCTACCGAAAAGTCATTTATTTATAATCATTCACACAATCATTCGGGATCGAAGGACGAGGGAAATAGGGCTTGTCTAATCTTTCATAAGATTCACCAGATTCGGGGTTATAGATATGAAAATTCGTGCTCCCGTTCGTAAGATACGTGAGAAACGTCGACTGATTCGTAGACGAAGACGAATCATGGTAATCCGTTCCAATCCGAAGCACAAGCAGAAGCAAGGATAATAAATGGAATACGGGACTAGATAGGAGGAGAAATATTACCTAGTTGTAGTTCGTTTGTCGCAGATAATTAGTAAGTTATGCCAAGCAGCACGAAAAGGATTCGTTCACGAAAGGGAAAACGTAGAATACCAAAAGGAGTTACACACATTCAAGCAAGTTTTAATAATACCATTGTTACCGCTACGGATGTTTGAGGACAAGTCGTTTCGTGGTGTTCCGCTGGTGTATGCGGATTCAGGGGTGCGAGGAAAGGTACACCATTTGCTGCTCAGACTGCGACGGAAGGTGCCATTCGTACTTCGATTGATCAGGGTATGAAGCAGGCGGAAGTAATGATAAGCGGACCCGGACCGGGAAGAGATACGGCTTCGAGGGCTATTCGTAGAAGTGGTATAATTCTCAGTTTCGTGCGTGATGTGACCCCGATGCCGCATAATGGATGTAGACCCCCCAAGAAAAGGCGTGTCTAGTTTCCGACTATCAACTGCTTTGAATAAAGAGGGACCCAATTACGATTCAAGATGAAATACCAATCTCTACTCAGGCGATTCAATGGAAATGCATTGAATCCAGGATGGAAAGTAAGCGTCTTCATTATGGTTGTCTTGTTATACCTCCCCCCAAGAGAGGCCAAGTTAATACTGTGGGAATCGCTATGTGTAGAGCTTTACCTGGAGAGGTGGAGGGAACGAGTATAACACATGCGAAATCCGAAGGCATGAAGCATGAGTATTCCACAATAACGGGCATTTGAGAAACAATACACGACATTTCAGTTAATTTGAAAGAAATTGTACCTCAAAGCGATTCTAATGATGTTTAAAAAGCATTTCCATCGATTCATGGTCCTAAGAAGGT
Organism: Dipteris shenzhenensis; assembly: GCF_047967505.1. NCBI lineage: Eukaryota > Viridiplantae > Streptophyta > Polypodiopsida > Gleicheniales > Dipteridaceae > Dipteris > Dipteris shenzhenensis. The sequence goes on along the minus strand of NW_028239462.1, from coordinate 31,042 downwards.
GACAGCTGGTGACATATCATTCCCGCCGTCTGTTAAAGCGATTGATGAGTCGCAACATATAGCTACCACTACCCAATCAATGTCCGTGAATGTAGAGTCGAAGATCGGGAGGGGTCGTGGATATTGCGTACAAGATCCGAAGCTGTGTGAAGATGGGGAATTTCCCATTGATGCTGTATCTATGTCTGTTTGAAATGTAAATCATAGCATTCACCTATTTGGAAATGGTAGAGAGATACAAGAAATACCATTCATGGAGATATGGACCAATGGTGGTTTGACTCCGAATGAGGCACCTTGCGAAGCGTCTAGAAATTCAACAAATTTATTCATTCCTTTTCCACATATGGGGGAAAATAATACTTCTTCTACTGGAGGTGGCGAGGATTCTTCCAATCCGACGGACTTTTCTTATCCTCCAAACGATATGGATGAATCGACGCGAGAGTTTGTGCTTAAACATACATTCATTGATCAACTAGAATTGCCTGTTAAGACTTATAACTGTCTTAAACGAGTTGGTATACGTACGATCTGGGACCCACTGAATTACAGTCAGGAAGATTTAGAGAAAATCAAGAACTTTGGAAGAAAATCTGTAGATTAAGTATTGAAAACTTTATGGGAACGTTTCGATATAGAATTACCCAAGAACAAATCGTATGTTGATTGGAAAAAAGATGGGTAAATACTCAAATATATTTTACCTAGTTCCCAACCCATTCCTCATTCTAACCCTTAGGGGGTAAACCGAAACCAGTGGAGGATCGGTATCGGTAAGAATCGGGGTAGACGAGTTAACTTTGTTTGTTTATCACGCCACGGGAGGAGGGGACAGTTAGTTATCTGACTGGATCTGGGGGGGTCTTGGATCGAAACGATCCAACCCCAGATCGACTATTTACCACATGGAGGATCGGCTTTTTTTTGGTGCCAGATCGATCCTAAAATAGTCCCAAAGTTGAAGATCCATCGATGGGTAAAGCTGCTCCGATGCCTAACCGAATAGCTACTGCAGTACCAATCGGAGAAACCGTTGTAGCTACTGAACGTCGAAATGGATTCTGAAATTTATTCACATTCTCGAGAAAAGGCACGGTCAACGAACCTGCCGGTACCGACGCCATCAAAGGGACACCCAATGATTTATTAGGAACTGTACGGAGTATTTGAAACACGGGAAAGAAATACCACTCGGGTAGTATCTCTAGGGGAGTTGCAAAGGGATTCGCTGGTTCACCGATCATCGATGGTTCTAGAACTGCCAAACCTACGGTACATGCAATGGTTCCTAAGATTACTACGGGAAATATATATAAGAGATCGTTGGGCCAAGCAGGTTCTCCGTAGTAGTTGTGTCCCATACCCTTGGCTAGTTTTGCTCTTAAAACAGGATCACTCGGGTCAGGTTTTTTTGTTATTGGGATAGACTTCTCACTCCCCCGGTAGAATCGGACGTGGAGATTTCTTATCAGCCGGCTCAAGCAAATCCTCGAATATTTCCGTTTACAAATTCCAGTGGGGAACCGGAGGAGTCGTAACTTCATAATAATCTCTGATACTTCCCGAAGCGAGAACCCTTGAAAAACGGAGAGTTATTCTACGGAATAGCTTATTATCCGAGTGAGCTTAAGAAATTTCTCCTCAAGAAGCTTCTTGGATGATCTCGTATCCCACACACGCGTCGTATCTACCCACAGATACGAGACTCTTGAGAAACAGTACCTGTGCGGGATCTTAACTTGTTACAACTTCGGCTTCCTCTTCCCCCGGATCGTTCTCTTACTCCGACGGTTGTTTCTCCGCATCGTACCAAATGCAGAGGAAGTGGATGCATTTTGAAAACCATATGTTTGAAGGGGTGAAACTGCCTGTGACTCGGGTATGCATGGGATTAGACGGAGCCTTAAGGATGAGTTCGACCATAGGAAGCATTCCCCAAAACACCTCATAGGAAGGGAAGTGTTTTCATATCCAAGTTTTAAACCCCAATTATGAGGTTGGGGAGAGTTGGAGCGGAGACACATACTTTAGTGTGGCAGCATTCGGTATAAGATCTGCATAGCCTATGTTTCGATACAAGTCACACACTCCCATAATCCGATCTTCCGCCTCCAGACACTTCAATTCATTTCCCTCGACAATTCGAGATAGGAATTCGGTCCACTAAGGAGTCTTCTATTTCTCTTGGTGAGAAAGACTAGTGGCAAGGAAAAAATAACCCCTCATCTTGTAGATTGGGGTCCTCCCGCGGATAGATCAATCAATACCACCCATCCGCTGGATTATAGATTTTCATTACAAGGGACCCGAAATGCCTTGTTTACGGATCATCGGGAAGTGCATTAGCATAGAAACAGCTGTGAGAGGCGGTGAGACGAAAGTGTGTGAACTATAGAAACGAGTCAATGTAGATTGACCTACACTAACACTTCCTCGTAGTAGCTCCACCAACGGAGATCCTATTAGAGGAATGGCTTCCGGTACGCCGGTTACAATCTTAACTGCCCAGTAACCGATTTGGTCCCGAGGCAAGGAATATCCGGTTACACCAGAAGATACAGTTGGTACGGCTAGAATTACACCAGTAACCCAAGTTAATTCACGAGGTTTTTTGAACCCTCCTGTGAGATAGACACGAAATACGTGTGGAATCATCATTGAAACCGTCGTACTTGCTGACCATCAATGAACAGATCGAATTAGCCATCCAGAATTCACTTCGGTCATTATATATTGAACTGAGGAAAAAGCTTCTGTAACGGTCGGACGATAGTGAGAAGTCGTGGCGGAACCAGTAGCTACCTGAACCAAAAAACGAGTCGATGTGATTCCCCCCAAGCGATGAAAAATGTTCACATGAGGAGGAACATATTTACTGGTAATGTCATCAGCAATCGCCTAAATCTCAAGACACTCTTCGAACCAATCGTATACTTTATCAAGATAGGCGGGCTTCTACGACCCCCCCCCATACAAACTGTACGTGAGTATTCAACCTCATACGGCTTAAACGAAAACGTCTGAGTAACCCTCCGTTCTACTACTAATCACTTCGTGTGGCGAAATATATTGATCGGACACATTCCGATCCGTGGGAAGGAGAAGGTGAGTTGACTAGTGAAAGATTCCGTCGGAATTTTGCTTTAATCTCGTGTCGGCTTTTGGCCATGGGAGGAAATAAGGACTCCAGCGTCTCGAGGAATCTCTTCGTCTTATCGTTAGGTTTATCCGGGGGAATAACCGAGATAAATAAATGGATAGAGTTTCTATCGTTTCAATGTCAATATCTGGATATCTGTGAACCTTAGATCCCCACTACACTCCGACGAATCCCCTCATTACTAGGTACGAAGATTGAATGGGTGGCAATTCTTCCTCGTTAACATCTTGTGGAACGAAGCGGTTAGTGTTTCGAAGCAGAGACGCAATCAAGTATGAGTAGTTATTCTCAATTCTCAAATACGGAAGTGTTATATCAAACATATGATTAATAGCTACCTCGGTTTATAAATAAGAGGTTGGATCTTCTATTCGACGTTGGGTGACAATCCTGTGGCGAAGTCTGAGTGGTAGATTCATACGAATTAATCATAGTTCAGACATTATTGATTAATATATTAACCCTTGCGCTTTGGATGCTAATCACCCGACCGCTATCCAGCAAGATAATAATACCTCCCCTATAGGAAATAGATCGTCTATCTATTGAACCAGATTGACTGTAACGAGTCACACACCCGTATTATCAAGATCCTTGGAAGTTTGAGTTACGCGGTTCAACTACCCCTCCGCGGGAGGGATTTCCTACCGCTCCCCAGCTATGATGGCTGGGGGAGCTCGGAATAACAATCCGGTCTTTTTTTACCAACTTATCGGGATACCATCCAGTAAGACGGAGGAGTTATATATTTCCGGGATGGTGACTGGGAATACTGCAAATAGAGCCATGAAGAATCCCATCGGGAGAGTAGTCCCCCAACCAGGAGCAACTTTACCATATTCCGAATTGAGTGGTTTTAAAGAGATTCCCAAACCACTAATCTTAGGTTTGCCTTTTGGGGTGTCATCGATAATCTTCGTAGCCGTATAACTTATTCGATTGATTGAGAGTTGATAACTTTATATGCTATTATACTGAAAACGAACCATCACTGTTTTGGATTACCTAGCAACGGAAACTGCAACTCTGGTCGCTATCTCTATATCTCGCCCACCCGTCAGTTTTACCGGCTATGCTTTGTATACCGCTTCTGGTCAACCCTCCGCGGAGCTTAGAGATCCCTTCGAAGAACATGAGGACTGATTAGACTGGGGGACCTTCCTATAGTAACGAAGGAAGGTCTCTTATTCTCCCCCCCTCCCTGTGCTTTTGGTGCTTCTGGCGCTTCCGCTCGTGGAAGAGGGATACTCGCGCGGGAGAGATAGCTGTTTCTCCAGGAAGTTAAGTATCATTTCTTCCCCTTACTAAGGATCCTGGGTGGCTCTCGGAAGAATATGGCAAAAAATATTATACCTAGAGTGGCTACCGGTAGAAATGTATAAACCAATGCTTCCGTGGATTCGGTCGTGGAATGGGATTTCGGGGATGACTTTCGCACTAATTTGTAAATTCCTTAGTATTTTCTTCGTGTTTCTCCAACGGCACCCACTAACTTCCTTCCCCCCAGGCCCGAACCACTCAACCGGACCAAGTGGTTAAATTACCTGGGTGTATCTGCGATAGGGAGTGGTTGCTACAAATAATTTCATTGATTAAATACCCGAATCTGGGAATTGGGATGGACAAAGAGAAGATCTCTCAAACGATTCGTCTCTTGGTACTTGGATCCCCCAACTTCTGGAATGCTCCAAATTCGACTTGAGAATCTAAGTCGGGATCGATACCGGCGAACACGTCTCTGAACAAGGTTCTAGCACCGTGCCAGATGTGTCCGAGGAAGAGAATAAGAGCAGGCGTGGCATGACCAAAAGTAAACCGACCTCGAGGACTACTACGAAAGACACCGTCCGATTTCAAAGTGGCACGATCAAATTCAGAGATCTCGCCTGATTAGGCACGTCTAGCATATTTCTTCACCGTAGCGGGGTCGCTGAAACTAGTTCCATCTAGTTCACCACCATGAGATTCGACAGTTACACCTACTTGTTCAACACTGTATTTTGATTCCGCCCGTCTGAATGGAACATCCGCCCTTACGATGCCTTCCCCGTCGACCAGGACCACCGGGAATGTCTCGAAGAAGGTGGGCATACGGCGCACAAGTAACTCATGACCTTCCTTATCCTTGAAGACGGCGTGCCCTAACCAACCGACAGCTATTCCGTCACCGTTGTCCATAGCACCTGCTCTGAACAATCCACCCTTGGCTGGGTTATTACCAATATAATCATGAAAAGCTGATTTCTCGGGAATTTTGGACCACGCTTCCGATAAACCAGAATTTTCAGCTTTGCTAGCACGGATCCGCCGATCTATCTCTTGCTGAAAATATCCCTGATCCCATTGGTAACGGGTGGGACCAAATAACTCGATTGGAGTGGCGGCGGAGCCGTACCACATAGTCCCAGAAACTACGAAGGCGGCGAAGGAAACGGCAGCGATACTGCTGGACGAAACGGTTTCAACATTCCCCATGCGTAGGGCCTTGTATAACCGTTGGGGGGGACGAACACTAGGATGAAATGGACCGGCTAGTATACCTAAAATACCTGCTGCGATATGGTGAGAAGCTATTCCTCCCGGAGTGAAGGGATCGAAACCCTCAGCTCCCCGAGCCGGATCCACAGGTTGTACTTTACCGGTTAATCCATAGGGGTCCGATACCCAGATACCGGGCCCAAATAAACCAGTTACGTGAAATGCTCCAAAAGCAAAGCGAAGTACTCCTGATAAGAATGAATGAATTCCAAAAATTTTGGGTAGATCGAGGGATGGTTTTCCCGTGCGTTCGTCGCGAAACAAATCCAGGTCCCAATGGACCCGATGCCGGATAGCAGCTAGAAATAATAAACCGGATGGGATAATATGAGCTGCAGCTACACCTTCATAACTCCAGATACCTGCGTCAGTTACGGTATCTCCGGTAATGCTCCAACCCCCCCATGACTTCGTTATTCCGATACGGGTCATGAATGGGATGACGAACATACCCTGTCTCCGCATCGGATCAAGAACAGGATCAGATGGGTCGAAAACCGCTAATTCATACAGAGCCATTGAACCAGCCCAACCAGAGACCGGAGCCGTATGCATTAGATGTACAGAAATTAAGCGACCGGGATCATTTAGTACAACAGTATGAACGCGATACCGAGGCAAACCCGTTGGAAACCCCTTTGTTGAAAATGAATGGACACTACGTGACTTTCTCGCGTCGGAAGCCTGCGCTATAAAGAAGTGGAAGAGACTCTCTTCAATCCTGAATGGAGATCCCACTTGGAATGATACGTGTAAATACATTGGTGTATAGGCGGACGTATCGGTGTGGGGAGCCGAGAATCCCCCCCTCCTAGCGGAGGGAAAGACATAGATATTTTAGCATTTACATCTTTTACGCAACAACGTAGAGATTGGTCCCATCTATCTCGCGGGAAATATTCCACCACCAATCAGATCTCGGATCCCTCGGCTATGTACCACGGATTCCACGAGTAGACGCCTCAAGAGATGCAAATTCATTCCGACTAGACATGTTATAATACAACACAAGCCTCCACTTCCATCGGGTGTTACGCTTTCGTTTAAGAGACAACTACAACTTACTACCGGTTTCCGTATGCCAATTGGTGTTCCGAAGGTGCCCTTTCGTCTACCTGGGGAAGAGGATGCGGTTCGGATTGACGTATAGTGCGACTCGTTAGACATATCGAGTTGTATGGAGCTACTCCCCATCATTTCTCATCCGAGCGATGTGTCTCTATCTCACTCAGACTGATTCTTTGGTAGTCGAACGCGTGAGACTGGAACGAAAGATTCGATAAAAGATCCATCAATCGTCGGAATCCATGGCTAGTTGGAACTAACAGATTCGCCAGGCTTCGGTCGCTAAATCCCGCGAGTCGATGATGACAAGGATAACCACAAGATTGAATGGGACTTGAATTAGTCAGTGAGTCGGGGTGGGGTGCGGGATCTGAAAGATGGAGTGGGGAAAGAGGAAATGAAACTATTTGTTCTACATGTACAAATAATGATCGGATTTATATCTCCCCGAAGTAGAAAATGAGCCTAAAGATTCTTTTGAGAGGGACTCAATTATGAACAAGAAAACATTGGTGGGAGGGGGGGGTGTACCCCCCCCCCCCACCAATTGAGATATGGTTCAAGATGTTTGGGAGACCGAAGAGACGAACCTGAACCATAAATGGAATACTGGAAAATGGATTAGATTGGGAGGGTGAAAGAGGTTTTCATTAACGGTGATACATGAAGTATCTCTTCCTAAGGGATGTAGAACCTGTTTTGCTCCTTCTCGTACCGGACCCATGCTGGTATACCGGAACCACTGGAGCCGTATGCTTCTAACGATGCTCGTACGGTTCCGGAGGAGGGGGGCGCGGAGACCTATCCTGATCAACCGTCTCTATCGAGAGAGGCTTCTTTTTTTGGGTCAGCAAGTGGATGACGAGATTGCAAATCAACCGATTGGTATCATGATGTACTTGAATGGGGAGGACGAAACCAAGGATACGTATTTGTATACAAACTTTCCCGGTGGGGCAGTATTATCAGGAATATCTGTTTATGATGCTACGCAATTTGTTGTACCGGATGCACATACCATTTGCATGGGATTAGCCGCTTCAATGGGATCTTCCATTTCAACCGGAGGAGAGATAACCAAACGTATAGCACTGCCTCACGCTTGGCGCCAATGATTTGTATGGGTCGAAACTATGCCTCCGCCCGATTGCGGTAATAATAGCATGGCACTTAAAACTTGGTGGAATTCTAGGTATGTGTGCAAGGACCGAAGTAGTGAAGCACCGAGATAGTGAAGTGAGTCAGGAAATTCTTCGGTAGGGATTCACCACCAGTAAGTGCATCTACTCTAGCGTCGCAGAAATCCTGGGGTGAGGGATGAATCCCTACAATTTATCCCGAATCGAAGGATCTTGATTCTATCTCCCGTAGAGAATATCCATATAAAACCTTGGGATTGCTGGAAGGGATGAAGCAACGGAACCACCATAGTACTTCTGGTAAGAAAGGGTGGTATATGTAATTTCTAAGAAGCTGGCTCTGGATAAGAGATAAGAACCCCACCCGATTTCTGGAATTGGGATTCTTCCACTTGCAAAATATTTGGTAGTCAGACACGGAGCCGTATGCAGAAGGAGCTGCCCGTACGGTTGTCTTCGGATTGAATTGCAACGATACTGAATCAGGGTTATGATTCATCAACCTGCGAGTTCCCATTATGATGGACAGGCGGGTGAATGTATTATGGAAGCAGAAGAAGTATCGAAACCTTGTGATTGTATTACTAGGGTTCATGTATAAAGAACCGGCAAACCTTTATGGATGATCTCCGAAGACATGGAAAGAGACGTTTTTACGTCAGCGAAAGAAGCCGAAAATCATGGTATTGTAGATCCCGTAGCATCAGAAAACTCTCCAGATTCAAGATTAATTTAGTAACTTCTACTGCTTGGTGGGGAATGTCCGGGACTCACGAGGAGTCTCCCGATATGAACAGGGGAGATCCCTACATTCCGGTACTTTAGGAATCGATACTATTTGGGTGTGGGTATTTACCAAATGTCATTCACGAATATTGATTTGCGGGGGGGGGGGGGGAGGAGCAACACCCAATTCCTCCCTCTCCCAGGTTTATGACTTGTGTGAATCACCGCTATCTCCACCACTTATTCCATCTCCCATATTTTCTATATGAGGTTGCCCGGGAGATAAGGATTCTACCAACTCAATGATTGAGGTGTCCTCCATGGTTAGGAATAGTCCGAACCCCAAAACCCTGCATCTTTTGGATATGCCAACCAATCAACAACTTATTAGGAACGCAAGACAACCAATGGAGATTGGAACAAAATCCCCTGCCCTTCGGGGGTGCCCCCAACGCAGAGGGGTATGTACCAGGGTGTATGTGCGACACGTTTGAATCGTAAACCAAATGATATTGGGGGGTCGGTGTCGCAGCAAGATCCCTTCACTGTAATTAGGCAAAGATCCGTCATCTATATCCTTTACTGAGAGACGAAAATTCATAGTTCTGATTGGTGCAAATCCAATCATCTTAGTGTGAGATGAGAAGCAACTTATCAGTGATACTAAAAAAATCACTAAGCGACGTGGGGATGAGGATATCGATTCCCATATCTCTGCTGGAATCCCTGCAATGGCGGTAGCTTTGCTTTGGGTCAACCATCCAGCCAACTACCGAAGTGAAATACCGTTACTATACAAATAAGTCTTTCTAGGATGAAACTCTTTACCTGATCTCTCAAGTCTTGAGTGGAGCCGGGGATTGGAAACTATACGACTTACCAACAGTAATTCCATTTCCCCCGTCATCGGGAAATCATAGGCTCCGGTGTATAGGAAGGACCCAACTGTCGAGGAAGATACTACGGAAACTTTGGAATCCATAACTCCCTCTGGTGCAACTTCTTTATCAAGAGGCATCTGATCTCGGGGATTTGTGGACGGGAAGGTTAAGGTAGCAAAAGCCATTGGAATCATTATTTTCTACGTCAGATAGGAAAGTCTCTTGCGGGAATTGTTCTTTCAAAAGAATTAAGTGACCAGATTCAGATTCTATTTCAACTATTTCTGATCCTACTAATCCGAATAATTCGGATATCAGGAGTGCGGGAATTGAGAGTTTTGGTGTGCCACCGCGACCGTGCATGCCACCAGATCTACACTTAGCAATTCCGTCTTCTTGCTAGAAGGATGCATCCAGACGGTTCCGATGATATGAGAGAGGTGGGATTCATTCGGGACTGAAGGGGGGGGGGGGGGGTTGTATCACCAGTGTGACAGACAGAGTCCCCAAAGAATAATTTTGATATTTTGTGAGGGTAAACACTCAACGACTAGGGTAAAACGCGGATCTGTGGCTCGGAAACGTCGCAAAAGTATTCCTGAAATTACATCTGGATTTAGGGGAGCTCATTCAAAGCTATTTAGAACGGCGAATCAACAGGAAATGAAAGCATTGGCTTCTGCTTATCGAGATAGGAGTAATCGAAAGAGAGAAATTTGTCGCTTACGGATTGCCCGGATCAATGCAGCAGCACGAGGGAATGGAATTTCTCATAATAGGATGATTCACAATTTATATGAAAATCGAGTTTATCTGAATCGCAAAATACCTGCATAGATAGCTATCCTAGATACTCACTGTTTTTCCGAGATTGCACAACTACCAGTATACGAATCTACTGGTTGAAAATAAGAAACCTCTCCGGATATTGTCTCCCGGAGAGGCGGAACGGACGGTAGTAAACTACAAATATTCCACCCGGAGTATTGGTTCCGACTCCTATTCATTTCTCCATTTAGGGTTAATAGGATCGAGTAGTCGGTTGAATGCCAAATCTTTCAAACTAGAACTTAATTGTCTAGTCGCTAGCAATGCAAGGTCTAATTCTCGTTATTCGAGAACGGTGGCAAAGCTAAAATACGAGCTCTTTTGATTGCGACAGCTATTGAGTGCTGTTGTTTCGGGGTCAACCTACTCATTCATCTGGGTGAAATCCTTCCCTGTTCACTTACAAATCGACGGAGTAAACTTATATTTCTGTAGTCAATAATCTCGTCGGATCGGATGGATGGAGAACGTCTACGCGAAGACTGCTTAGATTTATTCGTGATACCTTTCATGACATTTCCGAAAACTATTGATTATTTTCCAGTTGATTAGAAACAGATCACTTATTTCTTCGACTCTTTGTGAATGGTATGTTTGTAGCAGCAGGGACAGTATCTCCTCGATTCCAATCAAGTAGGTGTATTGCGACGATTCTTACGCGTAGTATATCGAAAAATACCTAGAGATTTGTCGTCAGTCCCTTTTCGGGTGCAACTTGTGCATTCCAAAGCAATAGTTACTCTCGCATCTCTACTTTTAGCCATAGGATTCATTGAAATAAGTGAAGGAAATGGGGGAGGAGTGGATGGGAAGATACCGTCTCAGTAATAAATCATTAATAGAATTCCCGATTTATCGATTTCCAGTAATGAATGGATCGCTCACTGCTCCCCTCACGGAAATCGATCTATTTCTCCCACCTTACTTTTGTTTTGCTCAACCCCCGCCTCCCCCCGACTAGAGAAATGGAAATATCAAGGCATCTGGAAAGAATCGATTTATTTCTATTAGTAAACCGGCTAGCAGCCCAAACCATATCGTAGCCAACACGGGGGCCGTGGAAAGATAAATTTTTACATCTTGCATTGTGAATTCTCCTTCGTTTTTCAATCGACTAGGAAGATGATGTGTCTCTTCCAGTATTTTTACCACGACCAACCCCAGTAAGGGAATCGGATTCTTCCGGTCTGGGAATGATTCGGAGGCGACATCCTCTCGGGACATGGTTACTTCTTAAGTGGGTAGTCAAGTTCTGTGGCTATCAGTTATAATTACTTGGATCACGCGTCTCAATACCGAGAATGCCAGTCGGAGATCGAGACCAATAGGGATGTAGCGCAGTTTGGTAGCGCATTTGTTTTGGGTACAAAATGTCGCAGGTTCAAATCCTGTCATCCCTATTGTTCCCCGTACATCCCAAAATGATATTGGTGAGAAATTGGTGACAAGAGAAATCCATCTGGGTAGATTGTTTGTGTTATTCAACTGATTCCCCCACAAGAGACATTCCATTTATCTTCCTCTCTCCTGGTCGGTGAAAGAACCACTCCGATTAAGAGTCTGATTCTATTCCCGTGTCCGGATGTCCGCAGATTCTGATTAGAATGGAAACTGGCTTACGTGGGGAATGGAGCGCCCTTAGTTCAGTTCGGTAGAACGCAGGTCTCCAAAACCTGATGTCGTAGGTTCAAATCCTACAGGGCGTGTTTCTCCGACTCAAGTCGGTATCAGCTGGTTCGACCAATACCCACACATACTAAGAATTTGCATTTCCCGATCCCTCTGGATTACCAGAGAGATCTTAGGAATGGGAGAAGGATATGGCAAATGAGTCTCCGTCTTCTACCGAATATCTAGTTGGTCGCCACGTCGATATTGCAAATATGCAGTTACAAATAATCCAGCTAGAGTTATTGGGATCAAACCCAACACAATTCCTGATAGCAGTGCTTCAACCATTTGGGTTCACATACATTTAGTACAAATACTTACCGAAAAAGATTCAGGTATTAATTGGTAATAGATGATTGGTAAGTGCGGCGGATCAGTAAGTGCTAATGGGCACTCCTCGTTCCTTCTAAGCTGATACTCTTGTATCATATAAGCCGGATCTTATTCAATCCAACAAATAATACTGAAGTTGAGATTGGTGCGGACGATAGAAAAGCGAAGTGACTCGGTGGAGTAAGCATAGATTTAAGTACCAAATTGATTTAGCAGATAGGTTAGTAGAAAAATAATTGGTTACTCGGAACTATCGAAAGGGGATTCGAAGCTTGGTAGACATATGAGAGCAGTTTATCCGACGAGAAGATCGCGTTTCAGAAGCTGGGAATGGGATCGACAGTTCATCGAAATATCTCCAACCTCTGAATGAGTGGGAGGAATCGAATCTTCCCAGAAAGAGGAACAAGACAAGATTGGATATTAATATCTCAATTATATGTATCAGATACCCCTACATGACCAGGTTCCCCCGAGTTCTCGATGGAGAATCCTATAGTTCTAATGGCAGGATTTGATACGGAAGTCATTCGAAAGAAACTTAGACGTGGTGGGTTAACCACGCGCGTTGAGACTCACCGGAAGCATCGGAACCTCCAATTGAACAATCGGGGAAAAAAAAAGAATCATATTCTTTCCATAGGTTCTCCTAAAACGCGGAGAAAATACTGATAGATTTGTATACTCGGGGGGGAGGGGGGGAATTACGGTTTCTCCGCTCGGTTTATTTACAACTCGTTTATTTATCCGGCGAAATAAGAGGAATATTGCTGCTTCGAGGGGGGGCTAGCTATACTAATCCAGTATGTTTCGGGTATACCCTCGGTATAATAATGACAACTTAACGGGGATCGCTCAGGTATACCGGTAGATTCTCCATCTACTGGTACTCACACCTCTCGGCAAGCAATCCTCCTTAATCCCGCAGGGATATACGGAGCTGAACATGTCTGGGAATACGGGAGAACGTCCTTCTGCTGACATTATTACTAGTATTCGATACTGGGTCATCCATAGCATTACTATACCTTCTCCGTCTATTGCAGGTTGGTTATTCGTCAGTACAGGTTTGGCTTACGACGTTTCTGGAAGTCCCCGCCCAAATGAATATTTTACGGAGAGCCGACAAGAAGTTCCTTTAGTAACTGGCCGCTTCGATTCGCTGGAACAAGCTGATGCATTTACTAGATCTCAGGAGGTACCAACGACTCCAGATAGAACTTATCCGATTTTCACCGTTAGGTGGCTAGCCGTCCACGGACTAGCTGTACCTACAGTTTTTTTTCCAGGCTCTATATCGGCAATGCAATTCATTCAGCGATAATCCCTATATAAGCTATAAATCCACGACGCAACCGAACCCGAATAAACAGAGTGTGGAATTGAATCGTACAAGCCTTTATCGGGGACTCTTATTGATCTTCGTACTTGCCGTCTCATTTTCCAACTACTTCTTCAATTAGAAACTGAAGAGATTTGATAACCCCAATTGGGAAAAACTAAGACCTGATTTATTTGTGACTGTTCGTGTCTCGAGTCGTGACTAAATAATGAAATCAAAAAGGGAGGGGGGTGGGACAAATGGCCAATACCACTGGAAGGATTCCTCTGTGGCTTATAGGTACCGTAGCTGGTATACTCGTGATAGGTCTACTGGGAATATTCTTTCATGGAGCCTATTCGGGATTGGGATCATCCCTCTGAGAATGAATAAGCATTGGGAAATTCTTCCTACTCGCAGGTGAAAAGATGTGCCGGATCCCGGGGGTTCATAGGTCCGGAAACGGGTCAACCCCCTCTTCCGGAGTCTGTTCTACTGCTCCGGGTGCGACAACCCCCCAGCTGTATATGCTACTCCGCCTCAGCAGAGTCAAATTCTGGTACCGTACTCGGGTGAGTAGGTTATTCGATCGATTCTCTCCCGAAGAATCGATCGCAATTGGATGAAGGGGCGGTAATTATTGCAATCATTTGATAAGTATGGGACAGATTCCTACCGGGATTGGGAGGGTGCATATGCTTTTGATAACAAACCAACCCACGAGTCACTCGTCTGATTCTTCGAGAGATCGAGGGATGGGGGGAATCATATCACATTAAATCTCTGGACTCGGGAGGAAGAAGGAAGGACTCGACCTGAGGTTTAAATCCAATTCCAGGTCGATTTCCTCATAGTAAATTGGGGGGAGTACACGGTGGCGGTGGCTCACCCGCCACCACCGATATCGGAATAGAAAAAATAGTTAGCAAAATTGGATATATTTTCTGATACCTGTCGGGGAGACTATTATTGAAAACTTGGTTTCATCACCGAATATGTTTTTGAAGAATTCCAGTTATTCTTACTGCTAACTGGACTCAACCGGCTCCAAATGATACCACAAGAGTTGTACTTATCGCTTCGTTTAGACGTATAGAAGAGGTAGAAATCCAGAATTTGTCTTTGACTCGTCGGATTTACAGTCAATTACCAACCCTTTCCGGATGGTTCACATCCGAAAAGTATGGACTCAGAAATTCATCTCCGCCAATTGGACTTTCTCGAACTGCTTCTTCTTTGACACTGGGAATATCTGGGCCAGAGTAACCGATGCAAGAAAAAGTAGAAGACCTTGAACACGTAATGGATCCTGAAGTACAATCTCTGCCTCTGCTTGACCGAATCCACCCACGTTAGGGTTATTGGTCGATGGTTAATCAGCTTTAATATATTCACCCTCCGAAACGATAAGTTCGGGACCGGGAGGTACAGTATCAACTACTTCACGACCCCCCGATGTCTCTTGGGTAGTGATTTCGTATCCACCCCCCCTCTCCCTACGTGTTATTCTAGTTATCCTTCCCGTCGCCGAAGCGTTGTAAACCGTATTATTGCTTTTACTTCCATCGGGATAGATCTGTCCCCTTCCCCTATTCCCTCCAACATATAGGGGGTATTTTAAAAAGTGTACCTCTTTATCAACGGCAGGATCCGGTGAGAGAATCGGAAATACGATTTCACTATATAGCTTACCCGGAACCGGACCTATTACTATCATGTTCTTTCTATCGGGGCGATAGCTCTGGAACGAAAGTTTACTTAATTTCTCCCTCGCTTCGGTTGGAAGACGATCAGAAGGAGCCAATTCAAACCCTTCGGGTGGGATCGGTACGGCGCCTACATTCAATCCTCCCTTTTTACCATTTGCAAGTACTTATTTTATCTACATATCATAAGGAATCTTAACAACTGCTTCGGACACAGTATTGGGAAGAACAGATTGCGGAACCTCAATATCCACGGGTTTCTTAGCCAAGTGACGATTAGCACATACAATACGTCCAGTTGCTTCTCGTGGATCCTCGTAATTCTATTGCGCAAAAATCGGATATGCATTTGATACGGATGGACGATTCATTCCATCCAGAGTGATCAACATTGGAAATGACAGGGTCAACCACTTCGCCATCCAGTCCTTACTACTTCTCTTTCGCATAGTTCGATTATTAGTATTAGGGTTTCTCACAAATAGATTGTTTCTTGACATCATAGGTAAAATATTACTCCCCTCTTTTGGAGTATTCTGATATCCCGACGATTGCGGGAATTGCAAATTTTTATCCTCCCACTACCCAATACCAGAAGAGGATAATAAAATCCAATTCCTACGAGAAGTGAGTCTACTCCGTTGGATGCAACTGGCAGATACTCGGTGGAGTGATTATCATTCATTCATTGTGTGATAAGTCGCTACGATTGAAGGAGATATACGACTCAAATGGCGAGGAATCCGATATTTGGAGACTGTGTCTGAAATAACCGGGAAGGTTGAGACGAAACAAGAGATTACATATTTGTTGTGAGCGAATCCCAGATGTTCCAGGAGAGAATCTACAACTATTTCCCAACCGTGGGGGGAGTGAAATCCAATACATAAATCCGTTAATGGTGGAGTAGAGAACGCTTTCGTCGTATCATTTAAGCTATAGAATAACTCCCGAATCCAGGAATTTGAAACTGCGAGTCTTTCTTTACCTACTACGAACAAGCAGATCGAGGTGGCAATGCTAATTACGTCGGTTACTAGGTGCGAGATTATCTGGGTGTTTCCCTCGTTACATATTACCACCAATTGAATAGTTTTGTCATACACATCTGTGCCGTAGTCTTGTAATTAGGTATATACAGAGCCTCTCATTGTTTCACCCAACCGGAGTAAGCCTTCTATCTCCTGAAGTCGTTTGAGAGCTACCTCTTCCCGGAAAGAATTAATAAATATTTGTGACTGGAAGGTATTCCACCAATTTCTGATCCGAGGTTCTAGAAACCAATTCTTCAAGACAATTGGAATCGCGGAAGGGAGAAGTAATAGACATCCGATATATTGAATAGGAGCTACTGCTTGATATTTAGCCAATTCAGAATCGTTAAGTACTAATGAACTCGATTGACCCGTCAACTCTGTGTTGAACCTTGATGAAGTACGAGTTATGGACCGTGGCATCAGACTTATAGACTCATAAGCCGTTGTACTACTGGGGGAATCCACTGATTTGCGGACAGAAAATTTATCATTTGAGTTATCATTTATTTGGAGTGACGGAGAAGTTGTGGGACGGTGCCGTGTCCAGGAATCAGGATCATTTGGAGTTGCTTCGATCCGAGCCAATTTCCTATTCATTTGTTCCGTCTTACTCGATTCTCTTGACACATATTTACCCGCAGGAGCCAAAGGATTATCCCCTGGTGGATTTTGCGATAAATCACCAATTATGTTTGGTTTCCTCCCCACCCTGCAGGGATCTAGACGAACCAGTGGAGGCGCTGATTGAAGAGGCAGAGCAACTGGGGGGTGAGATGGAGATGCATCACGGGACCTTTCCTCTGTCGATATTTCTTTCCCACGGGAGGTAGGAGGATAATTCCCGATCAGGAGCAACTGGCGTTGCTTCCTCCTGATAAAGAACTTAAGACTATTCCGAATCTTCGATACAGATATGCTGATCCTACATTCTAAAAGACTCCGATATATAGTAGATAGAGATTTACTAGGTTCTGCATCCGTATGAGCTACCGCAGCCTGTGACGAATCTTCCGTAGATGATATTGTTTCTAGATAATAGGAAGAGTCTTCTCTTACGGATTGTAGTCGCTTACTAGCTTCGTAAGCTCTATCCGGGGAGCGACGTGGGGTATTGTAGAACCACCGGAGGAGTCTCCAACAGTATGATTTCATATATTATTTATATGGTGAGGAGGGGAATTCACGAAGTAAATTACTAAGTGGATGAATCCCCGTAATCGAATCCTCTTTTCTAATTCCCTTCTCTAATCGTCACTATACCATCCTAATTTCCTTCCCTCATCTCATTCGCTTCTTCTAGGAACCTCCGGATCGGTCGAAATATTAGAATCCCTCGATTGATACACGTGAAAAACGAGCAAGTTCAGCAGCTTTTTCTTCTGTTTCTCCCGACGCCGAATCCTCACCAATCCGGGTTAGGGGAATGTCTTGCCGACCCCTCATCTTCAAGTAAAGGACTCGACGAGGATAGAAACCTCCTCGAATTTCCAATTTAACTGCTTGTATATCTCTCATTGCAAATTGGATACAAATACGACGGTTTCCCCCGGGGAAACCCCAGCGAGAAATGGGGAAGATTCCTTCTCATTTATCAAATGAATTGTAGCCGCTACCCACATCCCGAAATATCGTACGCCACGGATAAAATCCAGGGAAGAGACCCGCGATACCATAGAAACACATCACAATACCTTGTGGAATGAAAACAATCTGTCCAGATGGAAGTGTGGGGATTAAATCTTCACCAATATAACTAGAGATTCCAACCGCCGGAAAACCCATTGCGCCACGAACCGGGATACGGGCCCAACACAAATTACTGAATCTACGAGAACCTCTTGGAGAATCTACTCGAAACCATTCGGATTGACGATTCATTAATACTCCCTCCAGAAATTGCCTTGTTGGAATGAATCAGCCGCTTATATTGTTATTGGTCCCACCTCTACCCTACCCCCCCCCCCCCTCCCCGAATAGATGCAGATACAGATACAGCCGATGCTTCGACATCACTTCATTTTGAAAAGGATTCTTGGAAGGGATTCTGTTTCCGAGAAGTTTAGAACATTTTCCACTGTTTTGGTGCGTAGGTGGGGGTCGCTAAGATCTATATGTCTTAGCAACGATGGAACGATCCACGTCTCACTTATCCATAAGGGGAAAGTGAGATATAGATTGAGATGACGTTAAAGATTCCCAAGTGCTAAAACAAGTGCTCAAATAAAATAACCGCCGGTGAAGCTATGTGGAAAGAATATATCCGACCGAATCAAAAGCAAGAGTAGTAGTCGTAATTGATCGATCCTATGGAACAATTTCCGTGAGATAGTGTACAGAACAAGAAATTGTAGAATTTCGTCCCGTTCTATATAAATAAACAGAGATATCATTGTAATTGCCGGAAAGACCGAACCTACTAGGGGTACAGAAATGGAAGGTAAATAGGACGCTGTCGTAATGGAATCACCTCAAGTAAGAAAGATATGACACAGATAGATGTATCTATAATGACATTATATTGTTATTTTTATCTTTTATCCCCCAATGTCTAATAATAGTCTCCTTATCTCACGTAGAAAGGAAGTTTTTATACATTCGATATATCGAGACAGTTACTCGGAAATTGCTACGAAATCCATATTGTTTCCGGTAAGGTATCTGATTCCAGCTCCGATCAACTGACTCAATGAATCTGCAGACATCCGCGGTGTCTACTTCGTCGAATCAGGCGCACAGCAGAGTCCGAAATTATACCGATGGTTAATCTCGATTTCTTACTGAGGTATAATTGCATTGTGGCATAATTTGCATGGCGTGATATCAGAGAAGGATAGAAAAGTATTGTTACGACGGTTCGCTGAATAAATTCCTCTCATTGGAGAGGTAGAGAGATTAGTAGGACAACCCCGAATTGATAATTCCTAACTTGATTAATGAGAAGGAGGGAGAGTGATAGAAACGGGGGTTTAACCGAATGGGGGGAAAGGAGGTTCAATTCCTTTTACAAGGAGCTGAAGAATAAAGCTCAGATATCTCACTCGGAACACCTTTTAGAGGATTACGTGGAACAATTGAATCGGGTGATCCATGATCAAATAAAGATTCAGCTACTTGAAAGCCATCGGGTATCTTCTGACGCAGTGTTTGTTCAATCACCCTTTTCCCAGCAAATGCTATGTATGCTTTGGACTCAGCAATAATTACGTCCCCTAACGTACCAGAACTAGCAGTAACACCACCCGTAGTTGGATAGGTAGGAACCGATATATATAATAATCCCTTCTGAACCTGATGTATTTGTGGGACGGGAGGAATCTTAGCCATCTGCATCAGACTCAACGTCCCTTCTTGCGTACGTGCTCCGCCGGAAGCACAGATAATAACTAGTGGAAGGGATTGATCCGTGGCACATTCGATTGAGCGGGTAATCTTTTCACCTACCACAGAACCCATACTTCCCCCCGTGGATTGAAAGTCCGTAACACCAAGCGCAATAGGTGTCCCGTTTAGACATCCCACCCCTGTCTGAACAGCATCAGTTAAACCCGTTCGTTTCTGGGAGTTGATGATGCGACTTCCATGAGAATCCCCGTCAGAGAAACCTGGAACATCTTATGCAGTCATGTCTTCATCCATGGGAATCCAAGTGTCACGATCGATCGGAAGTTCGATTCTTTCTGTACTAGTCATTGGGGGGTGATAGCCGCACTCCTCACAAATATTTTTATTTTGTTTTGGGAATCTCACGTAAAGCATGTTACCGCAGTTGTCACACCGAGTCCACAACCCCCTGTCGGTATCAATGCTTATGTCTCTATTCCTTCCTCTCTCACTCAAAACGTAACCCTTTGTGGCTTTTTCGAGGAAAGCCCCGATCAATCCACCAAATTCGCGTTTATCTTCGAACCGATTTCTCACAGACATAGGAATTTCCTCATTCATTTCTTCTCCTTCGCTTCGGAGGTAAAAACAGTCGATTCTATTAGATTTCATTTCATCAATGAGATAGACACAGAGATGGAGAAATCATTTCTGAACTATCAGGATCAGCGTCTGTTCGGAATAGGCGTCGAATCGAGACTGACTCCGAATCCGATAACTAATTGGCAATTGACTGATCATCTATTTGATCAATCATATGTTAGAACCCCACAAATAATTATCCAATAACACTTCGTGGAAATAGTTGTGTCGTGTACTGAGAGGCACTGAATCATTTCCTTACTACTCGAGTCTCTGCAGCTCGTATTCCACCTCTCCTATGCAAATTGGGGGGGATTCGAACCCCCGTCCCCATGGATCGGAACCATGTGCTCTCATCCGCTGAGCTACCAACTCCGATCCGTGGCATATCGGGAGTATGGAGGGGAATGTTCCTTCTCCCTATACTCCCTGTTCGCCCCACGAATCCTACCGAATGAATGAGATTCCCGAATAGTTACGGAAATTACAATGTATCAATTGTGTCGAATTCAAATTTGATCTGTTTCCATACCTCGCAAGCAGCAGCCAATTCGGGACTCCACTTACTAGCTTCGCGGATAATCTCGTTACCTTCACGAGCAAGATCACGTCCCTCATTACGAGCTTGTACACAAGCCTCCAATGCAACTCGATTAGCTACGGCGCCTGGTGCGTTTCCCCAGGGGTGTCCCAAGGTTCCTCCGCCGAACTGTGAGACAGAATCATCTCCGAAGATTTCAGTTAGAGCGGGCATATGCCAGACATGGATACCTCCCGAGGCTACGGGAAATACACCTGGCATGGATACCCAATCCTGAGTGAAATATATACCACGGCTTCGGTCTTTCTCGATATAATCGTCGCGTAGCAAATCGACGAAACCCAGTGTGACTTCTCGTTCTCCCTCCAGTTTACCCACTACGGTCCCGGCGTGGATATGATCCCCGCCGGACATACGCAATGCTTTGGCTAGGACACGAAAATGGATACCGTGATTTCTCTGTCTATCGATAACAGCATGCATCGCGCGGTGGATATGAAGCAGTAGCCCATTATCTCGACAATAAAAGGCCAAGCTAGTATTTGCAGTGAAGCCTCCCGTCAAATAATCATGCATGACGATGGGTGCTCCCGATTCTCTAGCAAAGACTGCTCTTTTCATCATTTCCTCACACGTACCCGCAGTGGCATTTAGATAATGTCCTTTTATTTCGCCCGTTTCGGCCTGAGCCTTGAAAAGAGCTTCTGCCACAAACAGGAACCGGTCCCTCCAACGCATGAATGGTTGAGAATTTACGTTCTCATCATCCTTCGTAAAATCAAGTCCGCCACGGAGACATTCGTAAACAGCCCTGCCATAGTTTTTAGCAGATAAGCCCAATTTTGGCTTGATTGTACATCCCAGCAAGGGACGACCATATTTGTTCAGTTTATCCCTTTCGACTTGGATACCGTGAGGCGGCCCAATGAAAGTCTTGGAATAAGCAGGAGGAATTCTCAGATCCTCCAAACGTAGAGCTCGTGGGGCTTTAAATCCAAATACGTTACCTACAATGGAAGTGAACATATTGGTGACGGAACCCTCTTCAAATAGATCCAAAGGATAAGCTACATATGCGATATATTGATTCTCTTCCCCAGCAACGGGTTCGATGTCGTAGCATCGACCCTTGTAACGATCGAGACTAGTCAGTCCATCCGTCCACACAGTGGTCCACGTACCTGTGGAAGATTCTGCAGCTACTGCAGCTCCAGCTTCCTCAGGCGGTACCCCGGGTTGCGGAGTCATCCGGAAGGCTGCCAAGATGTCAGTATCTTTGGTCTCATAATCGGGAGTATAGTAAGTTAGTCGATAATCTTTAACACCAGCTTTGAACCCAATACCTGTTTTAGTCTCTGTTTGTGGTGACATGAGTCCCTCCTTACAATTCAATTAGTAAATCCTGCAAGGATGAGATCTGCTCGACATAGATGGAAGAATTCAACGTGAAGCGTGGAATAGGTCCTGATAGATTCGACTCGAGACGTTTGTCGAAACTCTACCTCAAGCATGGGACATTAGTATTTTATAATACGTCCCACATGTAATGCAACTGACTCTGGTTGTTTCGCACGGAAATTGCTTGAAGAATTAGATCGTAATACATCTCGATACATTGACTCGGGAATCTTTTCGTGGTTAGACTGGTCAGTAGAAGCAAAAAAGGGGATTGAATTCGATATCTGGTTCGCTTTGCGAATAGACGGGGGAAAAAAGGGGATTCGACGAATGAGATGTAGCAATCACATCTAACTAGATGGACCAACTCGTGGGTATCGCGCTCTTTTGCCTCCGACCCATATGTGGAGAGGAGGAAATCAAATCCTACAGTACCTGTCACCCATCTGGATGGATCGGAATCGACTTCCGAGGAAGCAAATGATATGTTTGAAAAAGGGGGAGAAGGGTGTGGAACTAGTAACTCCCCACCATCAACCAATTAGCAATGAAATGCCAGATGGTTCTGCCAATTCGACAATCAAATGAAGATAATACACCAAAACAGTTACGAAAACCAGTTCTTCTGCTTTTGGAATTTCTAAATCAGTGGAGAGAAATGTGGGATATATTACCCAGATCATTGGACCAGTATCGGATGTGTCTTTCCCTCCAGGTAAAATGCCCAATATCTACAACTCTTCGATGGTTAAGGGGAAAAACCCGGCGGGTCAAGAGATTAATGTTACTCGTGAGGTGCAACAATTACCGGGTAATAATGAAGTCAGAGCCGTAGCTATGAGTGCTACAGATGGTCTGATGAGAGGTATGGGCGTCGTCGATACAGGAGCTCCTCTCAGTGTTCCTGTTGGTGAAATTACTCCTGGTTGAATCTCTAATGTCCCTGGTGAACCCGTCGATGACTTGGGTCCCGTAGATATTGGTACGACGTCCCCCATTCATAGATCCGCTCCGGCATTTACGCAGTTGGATACTAAATTATCTATATTTGAGACGGGGATTAAAGTCGCGGATCTTTTGGCTCCCTATCGTCGAGGAGGAAAGATTGGATCATTTGGAGGAGCTGGAGTGGGAAAAACGGTTCCTATCACGGAATCAATTAACAACATCGCCAAGGCTCACGGAGGTGTATCTGTATTTGGTGGGGTGGGGGAACGCACCCGTGAGGGTAATGATCTTTACATGGAAACGAAGGAATCGAAAGTTATTAATGAACAAGATATATCAGAATCGAAGGTGGCTCCAGTTCATGGTCAGATGAATGAACCACCAGGAGCTCGTATGAGAGTTGGTTCAACTGCTCTGACAATGGCTGAATATTTCCGAGATGTGAACAAGCAAGATGTCCTTTTATCTATCGACAACATATTTCGTTTTGTCCAAGCAGGATCAGAAGTTTCTGCTTTATTGGGTAGAATGCCTTCCGCCGTGGGTCATCAACCAACTCTTAGTACAGAAACGGGATCCCCACAAGAGAGAATTACTTCTACCAAGGAAGGATCGATAACTTCTATTCAAGCTGTTTATGTACCTGCAGATGATTCGACTGACCCAGCTCCTGCTACAACATTTGCACACCCAGATGCTACCACTGTGCTTTCGAGAGGACTAGCAGCTAAAGGTATTTATCCGGCTGTAGATCCCTTGGATTCGACTTCAACCATGTTACAACCCTGGATTGTGGGTGAAGAGCATTACGAAACCGCACAAGGGGTTAAACAGACTTTACAGCGTTATAAGGAATTGCAAGATATTATAGCTATTCCCGGACTGGATGAATCGTCAGAAGAGGACCGTCTAACGGTAGCTCGGGCTCGGAAGATAGAACGTTTCTTATCACAACCCTTCCTCGTAGCAGAAGTATTTACTGGTTCGCCAGGGAAATATGTTAGTTTAACAGAAACCACTAAGGGATTTCAAATGATTCTTCCTGGAGAATTGGATAATCTCCCTGAACAAGCTTTTCATCTGGTTGGCAACATCGATGAAGCCACCACGAAGGCTGCAACCTTACAAGTGGAGGGTCAATGAAAGGGATGGTACTGAATCTTCGTGTAATGGCTCCTAATCGAACTGTTTGGAATTCTGAGGTTCGAGAAATCGTCCCATCTACGAGTAGTGGCCAGATTGGTGTATTGCCCAATCACGCTCCACTTCTTACAGCTTTGGATATGGGAGTCCCGAAGGTACGTCACGATGGACAGTGGTCCGCAATGGCGTTGATGGGTGGTTTCGCCATGGTAGACAGTAATCAGGTAACAACATCAGTCAACGAAGCAGAACGAGCTACCGAAATTGATCCTGAGGAGGCTCGGGAAGCTCTTCAGACAGCTCAAGCTGACGCAGCTCAAGCCGAAGGCAGAAGGAAAGCTATTGAAGCTAATCTAGCATTTAAAAGAGCTAAGGCGAGATTAGAGGCTTCAAATACTACTCAATCATTCCCACTTTTAGTTGCGCCTGTGAGAAACGACGGGAAAAGCATGATGGGACACACAATGATTTGTTAGTCCCGTAATACTTCGTATCCATCCCAAATATTTGTAGAACTTATTAGGTATCATTTCAAGTATTGTGGTACCTAATGAGTTTTACCTACTATTGGATTCGAACCAATGACTCTCGCCGTATGAAAGCGACACTCCAACCACTGAGTTAAGTAGGCTTCTATTGCTTGTAGTACTCTATTATACCGACCCAGGGAGAGAATTTCAAACAATTAGAACATCAATAAATATTTGATTTTAACGGCAAAAGATGAGTCTCGCCTCCTTCTCGGTTGGTTACCAGCTTGACAGGGATCATCCGATGCATTATACTAATGTAGCCACAGGGCTATAGCTCAACGGTAGAGCACCTCGTTTACACGTGCGCCGATGCTTCTCGGGAAGGGTTCGTCGCTATTCAACCGATCTACGCGGAATATACCGCGTAAGTTACTTATGTCTTACCCTATTGGGAGATGTGGAAGAACAGTAGCATGACGAAGAATCGATCGGAAAAAGGATCGATTTCGGTGGGTTGATATGGTCAGTAGATGATACGTCTAATGCTAAGGGTGGTGGGGGCAATGCGAGGACCTCAACAAGATCTCTTCTTCGTCCTACGAACCTTGAGGTGTATGAGGGTATCGTATCTCCTTCCTAGGCGATCGAGACACTTAGAATTAAGTGGATTTGTGTCTACGGGATGCAAACCTGTGTCAACACTAAGAATCTTCTCGAGAGACTTCGGGATTGCTTCGGAGGGAACGAGTTCTTCGAGCACACGGAACCATTTCTTTGTTATTTATAATGAAGCAAAGGATGGTGCATCAACAATGGCTTCTTCCTCCCATCCGGTGGAAGACTAGTTGATGAGGGAGCCCAATGCCACGAAAGAAGCATGTTGGGTTCGTGAAGCAGTTCAAGAATTTATATATTCCGATCTGCATTACCGAGAATGTTTACGGTTCGAATCCGTATAGCCCTAATCTTTAATGATAAGCCGGTCTCGCCCATCGCAGCGGAACTAATTGAGAATTACCCAGATTCAACGCGACTCGCATGAACTATATAGATCGTAGGGTCACTACTTCCGTTTCGATCAGGGGATAGGGATGAAGATCAGGAAGGAGAAGGAATTATTCATTAATAAGTTCCTCAATGATGGTCAATCGGAGAAAATTCAGATAAGAATCTAAATTGACGGATTGCTTTCCATAATAGATAATCCGTATAAATCAATCTTATGCATCGATTCGGTAGGGAGGTACATACCATACCCCACTACCTACTTAGTAGAATATAGTCCCCATCCGGTTCTTCCGGCAATTTGACTCATCTCACGGATTCCAGCCAAGAGCTCATTTCCGGATGGGGAGTCCCGTTTCTAATAATCTTCTCGCAAGTCCATTTGGTATCCAGCATCTTCCGAGGACTGGATCGGAGGGACGATTGGCTCATCACTGGGGGGGTGTACATCCCGATTCCATTCTGGGATGAGATGTCCGTGAGCCACGTCTGGCATCTCATCCCCGATCGAACGATCGAGGAGTCAGCAACCCCCCCCCCCTTCACTTATCATAAAGATGTTACACCCACACGGTGGGGTGAGAAGATAAATACCGAAGCAGGAGGAGTATGTAAATGTTTTTGCTTCCTAAACACGATTCCTTCCGGATCCTCCTACTAGTATCCATCCTTATTCCCTATACAGCCTTTTCGGTTTCCAGATCCGTCGCACCCATCCGCGAGGGGCCTGAAAAACTAACAAGCTATGAATCAGGTATGGAACCAAAGGGAGGGGCTTGGATCCAATTCCAGATCCGTTATTATATGTTTGCCCCGGTATTCGTTATTCCCGACGTCGAGACGGTCTCTCCCTATCCCCGGGCTATGAGTTTCAGGGAATTGGGTCTATTTGCTTTTACTGAAGTGTCTATCCCCATATCCATATTAATTGTCGGTTCGATTTATGCATGGTGAAAAGGAGCATTGGAATGGTCCTAATTTCTAACTATTCGGGTAAGAGGAACGGAGTCGACTCCCGTGGGGGGAATCCACTAATTAACTCCGTGGAGTCCTTCTCCCCCGATCAAGACACATCAAACTCGATTATTTTGACTAACTTGAATGATCTCTCCAATTGGTCTCGACTTTCCAGTTTGTGGCCACTCCTTTACGGTACTAGCTGCTGCTCCATTGAATTCGCCTCATTAATTGGTTCACGCTTCGACTTCGACCGGTACGGTCTAGTACCAAGATCCAGCCCCAGACAAGCTGATCCCATAATAACGGCGGGTACTATCACCATGAAGATGGCTCCGTCTCTAGTGAGACTCTATGAACAAATGCCCGAACCAAAGTATGTAATTGCTATGGGGGCATGTACCATTACGGGAGGCATGTTTAGTACGGATTCTTACAGCACCGTTCGCGGAGTGGATAAATTGATTCCTGTGGACATTTATTTGCCGGGTCGTCCGCCCAAGCCCGAAGCTATTATTGATGCTGTGACAAAACCCCGCAAAAGAATTGCTCAGGAAAACTATAGGGATCGAACTTCTTGTCGAACCCGGAAGAGATATTTTAGTCTGAATCACCGACTTTTTTTCGTACCCAATACCTATACCGGTGAATACAATCAACGAATCGCAAATCAGTCTTCGAAATCCCTATCAAATATCCTCTCGAAGGGATTGAGTGGATTCGAAAGTATGCATGAAGAATCCGTATCAGAGGCGGGCGGGTGAAGATATTCCACAGAGATATAGAACGTTAGCTAATATGAGTATTATCAATAACAACGGCGATTCCAACATCGAGATGCGGGGTCGATTACCCGCTTGGTCGACTAGACATAGTTTAGCCCACAGACCTTTAGGTTCTGATTACCGGGGTGTCGAGATCCCACAGGTCAAAGCAGGGGATTGGCCTTCTATAGCTGTTGCTTCATATGCGTGCGGTTTCAATTATCCCCGTTCCCAATGTGCCTATGATGCAGCACCAGGAGGATCCCTAGCTAGTGTGTATCATCTGACGGAGGTGCGAGACGATGCAGATCAACCTGAAGAAGTATGTACAAAAGTCTTCGTTCCGAGAAAAGACCCCAGGATTCCATCCGTTTGTTGGGTTTGGAAAAGTTCCAATTTCCAGGAACGGGAATCCTATGATATGTTAGGAATCACTTATGAGAGTCATCCGCACCTACAACGTATCTTAATGCCTGGGAGCCGGCTGGGATGGCCTTTACGTAAGGATTATGTCGTACCCGACTTTTATGAGCTACAGGATGCTTATCGAATTGGGACGGAGGCAAAATTGAAAGCCATCCTCCCACTAGCCAATTCTGTATCATTCTATTTAATCTTGTGCGGCAGGTGAGGCTGGTCTACCTTATTTGAGACACTTGTTTCTCGTACGATCAATCGCATCCACGTATCTGCATCGAAATCCGCACCTACATATGCACGTTCAAGCGTATGTAGGTGTGGGTATAGATACATACCCCGACCAGTAGACCAATAAGCAATCCATATTTTTTTTTGGATTCTCCTATTTCCAAGTGCGGTTTTCGCCCGCAGCCATCAGATCAAATTATTTCCCATCGGTATGCCAGGAACCAGACTTGAACTGGTGACACGAGGATTTCAGTCCTCTGCTCTACCTACTGAGCTATCCCGGCCAGTGATTCCGCGATAATCCCAAACAAATATCCCAGCGTGGATTGATTCTTTCCCTTACCTATCCGTCCAATCGAAGTAACTATCCTCACGAATCCATTTTTTTTTTTATACCTTGCAGGCGAACCATTCAGACAATCCATTGGATTTGCCGAATGGTTCAGTCGCAAACCACTCAAAAATATTCTCGAGCTGGGGACGAGACATCAATCCGATTCGATTGAGCTATGAATCGGGAGCATGGATCCCCTCTCGTTTAGGTGGAGGAAATCAATACGTATTCGGGAGATGTATCTCGATACCCTTCGTCCGCTTGATGGGTCGAAGAATCCCATCCACCAGAATAGACGGGGAGGGATTTCTCTGTTTCATGGGGTAGATGCTTCCCACAACTCCTACGCAATTTGGATAATATGTTTCATCCCGTTCTACTGGGGATGTAGGGACTCGAACCCTCACGGTCCTACAAAGACCAACGGATTTCTTTCTACCACAATTTGCATTGCTGTTTCCATCAACGGCGTAGAGTTGGACTCCATCT
This sequence comes from Dipteris shenzhenensis, assembly GCF_047967505.1. NCBI lineage: Eukaryota > Viridiplantae > Streptophyta > Polypodiopsida > Gleicheniales > Dipteridaceae > Dipteris > Dipteris shenzhenensis. The sequence goes on along the minus strand of NW_028239462.1, from coordinate 1,971 downwards.
CTATCCGCGAAGGTCTGTTACTAATGGTTATTCATCGAACCATATTCATCCGAATACGGAGTATACATACACAAAGAGGAAATCAGGAGAAGATGGGATTCGGGGATAATCGAGTAGATCCCACCAATACCCGAGATTCTCGAGATTTTGATACAATCCTCGGTGCGGATGTTGAGTATGCACTGGGAGAGGATCCTCGCCGCTTATAGATCATTCTAGATTGAATCATCCATGGAAAGAGAACATCTATCCGCTTAATGAATAATAGAAATTAATAGATCGTTCGTCGGAATAGCTTCGTCGAGTCTCTGCACCTATCTCATCATCCGAATCCTGCTTCTGAAATGAGATTTGGCTCAGGATCGCCTACTAAATAATCCTAGGTTTCCCTGAATTTGAAAGCTATCACTCGGTGTGTTTCCCATACCTAGGCTCAATCCAATCGAGTCCGCAGCGTCTACCATTCCGCCATACCCCCCCCCCCCTTGAGTCCCAAACCGAAGCAATGGATCTGCAATTGCATCAAATCCTTTTGCATGCCATCCGAGTTTGCATGTTCCATGCCATTTGTTCCAGAGATATTTCACGAGTCTCTTGATTCCGGTCAAGCGGAAATTATATACCCCGTCCCGATTCCCGAATTCTCAACCTCTTCCCTTTTCTGTTTCTATTCCCAATTTCCTCCAGAAAGGGACTCCACCGATCCCCAGAGAATATATATCTGCGAGACCATACCCTGCTTCTCCGTATTCGCGTACCCATAAGAATTATACACGGGTGGGGTAATTAAATCAATACGATACGGTAGGAGATGGAATTATCGACTCATCTAACCCATCTCTGTGGTTGAATAACCCTTGCGGCTGACTGCGCCGTGGGCGCAACCACCATTGTCGCTTTAGGAGGGTTCTATTCCATCCCATGGGGTTCAAAAGAACCAGGAAAGCTTGGTTTTGGATTCGGAAGTACCACATTCACAAGGCAGAGGTTATCGGTTCGATTCCGGCAGAATATTGCCCAGTATCAGTCGATGCACCAATACCGTGTCTCCCTTCGGCTTTGTCCCCCGCGTCGAAGCCTCCATTTCCAATAGAGTCGATGGGAATTCGAGTATTTGTTCGTCTACATTCATATGTTATGATTATTACAAATACCAAATGTTCAACAAAATTGGGTGACACTTATAAATAGTACCAGTACTTCGATTACGGAGAGGTCCATTCCGGGTCTTACCATGCTTACAAGAAGGAGTTTTTATGTCTCGTTATCGAGGACCCCGTCTGAAAATAATACGTCGTCTCAAGGATCTACCCGGGCTTACAAATAAAACATCAAATCCGAGAGGAAGCACGAATTGCTATTGATTAATCTGCTTCGAGAAAGGTATCTCAATTTTTGCGTGCGTCTGGAAGCCAAACAGAGATTACGTTTCAATTATGGATCAACGGAACGACAATTGCCTAGATACGTTCGTATTGCTAGAAGAGCCAAGGGTTCAACAGGTCAAGTACCATTACAGCTACTCGAAATGCGTCCAGATAATATTGTTTCTCGTCCAGGTATGGCTCCTACTATTCCTGCAGCTAGGCAATTAGTTAATCATAGACACATTCTAGTGAACGATCGTATAGTCGATATACCGAGTTACCGTCGCAAACCAAAAGATACTATTATTGTGAGAAATCGACCGGGTTCTCGCAATGGACCAAATAGAGAGATGGAATTTTCTCGGGAGACAAAATACCTGATCATTCACTTTTTCCTCGTCGGGAGACAGTAGACCCACAGGATTAGTGAATGGAATCGCAAATCGGGAGTCCACTGGGTTGGATATAAATGAATTGCTCCGTCGTTGAGTAATTACTCCGCAAAGCCTAACCCCAAGTAATTATCTAATAGTCTGGGATTCCTCATTCTGAAATTCGGATACCCCCCCCCCCCGGGGGGGGGGATTCTTGGAATTATTATTTG
>NW_028239461.1:0-52500 GCF_047967505.1 Dipteris shenzhenensis | reverse complement strand
CGTTCCAGTGCGTTGCAGAACATTGTCGTAACTTGTATCATCGCAATGATTCCGTATCGGTTGTTCTGATATGTCAAATGCATAGCCGACCCGATAGTGGGAATGTTGCCAGGGACCGAAGCCTGCTATTACGGAGATTGATTATTATCTTATTCGTGTGAAACAACTCGGTGTCCCAGGGTATTGCATTCCAGTAAGTTGAGTCTTACCCGGACTCCCATTTATTTGGAAAATCTTCGAATGTCTTCTTCTCTCTCAGAACGAGTTCGGACTTCCGATTATGGAGATTCAGTGGAGGTTTTGTGAACATTTGGTAATTGGATCAATAAACCCACTGACATTCTTGGTGAGATAAATGAAATACGGGATTTCCCTTCTCCTATTCGTGGGATGATGAAGAGGAAACGGATACTCAATGCCTAATGAGTAAATATGATTCATTGAAGTAACCCGAACTTACTTCAAGACTTTCTATTCAATCATATGGAAAGCTGCATTCGATGAAAGTCGCACGTGCAGTTTGGGGGGAGATCCTCGACTAACCGGCGGATCCACCCTACAATATGGAGTGAAAAAGCCCAAATAAGATTCTAAGATACAGTCGAGATAGAATCGGAATCCGACATATCTGTAAACTCATGTTACACCGGAGCAATGTAGCGAACAAAAAGAAAAATATAGAATCGGGATCCGATTTATCGTAATCGATTAGTAAACATGTTGGTTGATCGTATTCTTAAAGATGGCAAGAAATCATTGGCTTATCAGATCTCTATCAGGCTATGAAGCGGATTAAGGAAAAGACGAATAAGAATCCACTGTCTGTCCCGCGACAAGCAATACGTAGGGTAACTCCCGATATAGTAACAGAATCCAAACGTGTAGGTGGATCGACTTATCGAGTCCCGTTGAAGTAGTACCTGCAGAAGGAAGAGCTTTGGCTATCCGATGGTTATTGATCGCGTGTCGAAAACGTTCAGGTCGAAGTATGGCTTTAAGATCAAGTGATGAATTTAATGGATGCTGCCAGAAATTCTGGTAGTGCTGTACGGAAGAAGGAGGAGACTCACAAGGTGGCAGAAGCTAATAAGGCTTTTGCCCATTTCCGTTAGTTCCGGGTTCGTTTCAATCCACAACCTCTTATTGGTGGATTGAAACCTTCTACTCCGGAGCGCAGGGTATTAGGAATCAAGATACGCCAGAAGCATATGGATAAGCAGAAATTAAATAATGGGAGAAAGAATATCCAAGTCATAGGGGAAATTTTGTCACTGGTATAGTACCTCATGAAAAAGAGAAAGACTAGTGTCGAATCGTAAAGTCCATAACATCATCGACATGATCAACATGATCGACATGACCAAGTGATCGACGCAATCGACGCAATCAACATGATCGACATGATCGACATGACTAGAATGATCGACAACAATCGACACAATCGACATGATCGACATGATTGGCACTGCCCGCATCCCCGCGACTCCCACCATTCTCACTATCCTCCGCCTGGGGCGGACTACTCACCTCGGGGGGGGGGGGGATGTCAGGCAACGCCAGCAGATATTTATCCTGTATGTCCCTCACCTCGAATCGATGATTGAGTCGTAGTACATCTAAGGCAAAGCTGGCATCTCCCATGATGTACTCGAGGAGCCGAACTAACGTTGACTTTCCCGTGGTTTATGATAATAAAAGGGAAATGCGTCTGAAAAGAGAGTCAAGGTTTGAAGAAGTATCGTGCGAAAACAAAGGGAAGTCTTCCCGTTTCTTCGGATATTCAATCAATATTAGATTAGTTGACACAGGTGGGATTCTGTGATATACTATGGATCAACAGGCTCATCAGCTTGGGTAATCACCAATCGTTTCGAAAACCAAAAATTACCACGACCGCAACTTTAGAAAGACGCGAAAGCGCAAGCCTATGGGGTCGCTTCTGCGACTGGATCACCAGCACTGAAAACCGTCTTTACATCGGATGGTTCGGTGTCTTAATGATTCCCACCTTATTAACCGCAACCTCTGTATTCATCATTGCTTTCATCGCAGCTTCCCCCTGTAGATATCGATGGTATTCGTGAGCCTGTCTCCGTTCTTTGCTATACGGAAACAACATTATCTCCGGTGCTATCATTCCTACTTCTGCAGCTATCGGTTTACACTTCTACCCAATCTGGGAAGCAGCTTCCGTTGATGAAATGGCTATACAATGGTGGTCCTTACGAACTGATCGTTCTTCACTTCCTACTTGGTGTAGCTTGCTACATGGGTCGTGAGTGGGAACTTAGTTTCCGTTTAGGCATGCGTCCTTGGATTGCTGTTGCGTACTCAGCTCCCGTTGCAGCTGCTACCGCTGTGTTCCTGATCTACCCAATCGGTCAAGGAAGTTTCTCTGACGGTATGCCCCTAGGAATTTCTGGTACTTTCAACTTCATGATCGTTTTCCAGGCTGAGCACAACATCCTTATGCTTCCCTTCCACATGTTGGTGTAGCTGGCGTATTCGGCCGGCTCTCTATTCAGTGCTATGCATGGTTCTTTGGTAACTTCTAGTTTGATCAGAGAAACTACTGAGAATGAGTCTGCTAATGCAGGTTACAAGTTCGGTCAAGAGGAAGAGACCTACAACATCGTAGCTGCTCACGGTTATTTTGGCCGTTTGATCTTCCAATATGCCAGCTTTAACAATTCTCGCTCTCTGCACTTCTTCTTAGCCGCTTGGCCCGTAGTAGGCATCTGGTTTACTGCCTTGGGTATCAGCACCATGGCATTCAACTTGAATGGTTTTAACTTCAACCAATCCGTGGTTGATAGCCAAGGTCGTGTTATTAACACCTGGGCTGATATCATCAACCGTGCTAACCTAGGTATGGAAGTTATGCATGAACGTAACGCTCATAATTCCCTCTAGACTTAGCTTCTGTTGAAGCTCCTTCTGTAAACGGATAATACCTGTCTGGTCGTGCAGCATCACTAAATACCAAACCTCGCATAAGGTTTGGTATTTAATGGAGATTCGTCCGATGGAATGAATAGAAATAATAGAAATATCTCGCCATAATCTTACAATTATCAGTTTCCAATCTTGGATTCTGGGGAATCTTTGACACACCCTTCTAGGATTACAGAGAATGGGAATCAAAGATATTCTCATTCTGATTAGCGGAACGCTTGTAGTCCCGTACCCACTGGAATAGATTGAGAATACATTTTTCACCTAACATATTTTTTCTTGTATTAATATATAGACGAATAATACGTCGCGCATCGAATGAATGACCCTAGTAGATCTTGTTCTCTCCCAGTTAAGAAAGCTGAATAGGAAAGTAGGGGCGGACGTAGCCAAGTGGATCAAGGCAATGGATTGTGGATCCATCACGCGCGGGTTCAATCCCCGTCGTTCGCCCATCAGGTTGGAGAATCGTCTTTATCACTCGGAATAAAATAAGTTGATGAGGAGATAGATAAGACATAGATAGGTTTCTTCAACAATTCGAGATTCCCGAGACAGCTTCAGGTAGGTACGAATACACCCACAAATCACCACATCGAAAGTACTCACTCATTGGGCCTTGAATCTTTCGATATTATCTATATAATGAATGTGAGAGGTGGGTAGTATCTACCACATATAGATAAAGTGAAGAGAGATCATGAGGTAAGAGAAGTGGGAGAAGAAAAAGTAAGAAGTCCAGATTTATTCTCTGAAGTTCCGAAGTTAGCAGAAACCGATGGATTCCACTCTCATTTGAATCATTGAAAAATCAAGATCTAGGGGAATTTCTAATTGGTCTTTCTCCAGTTATGAACCCTCCATCAAATTATTTGACTTATGAATTCTGAGTTCAATCTTTTTACGGAATCTGCGCGATTCAATGAAGCGGGGTAATAGCGTGACTCCGGGAATCCTGATGTTACTAACAATACCAATTCCTATGCATCGTTCAGGTGAGAGAAATTTGATCGAAGGAGGTTCTATAGATCTAGCGAAACTAATGAATAGAACTGGTGGAGTAGTAAAAAACCAGCAACAAATTCTGTTGAATCCTTCTATCCTCTTTCTCTATCAATAAGATGCTCACCTGCTGAAAAGGATAGAAAGGGAAAGACACGTAATTCTTACTATTCGGATTCAAACGGAAAATATTTCCACAACTTCGACGAGGGAAGAACCGCAAGTTCCCATATATAGTGCGATGGATCCTTCGGTTCAGATGGATGGAGGGTCCGGCTGATGAGGGATCCACTCCCCATCAAGAATATATCCAGAGATGTGACTGAGAGGATTGAAAAATCACTGGGGGATAAGAATCTAGAAGATTCAAATGAGTTTTTTGAATTCTATATAAATGTGATACTTCGTAAGGATGACTGTTACTAAAATGATTCTGATTCGTTACTTCTCCGGAAAATCCATGACAAGCAAAGGGTTAATTGGCTACAAACAGCAACATTAAGAAGCGATCCTTCATTCCCGTAATATCGGACTTTTGGGACAAAATGTTACTCGAATCCAGGGATTCAGTAGATCGGCAGGGAGATGAATCACCGTTCTATTCCGAGCGGAAGGGTCTCTCCAATTTGTCTCTATTTCCACCCCATAAGAATACAATGTCATCTCGTGATGTGTATCCCTATCCTATAGCGATATAAGAGATTGGTTAAATTCCATTGACGAGGGGAGTTGGACACTATTCCGGGATTACGCCGATTTTTATATGTGGCATTCCTGTCACCAAAGTCCTTCTCCATGGTATAAGGATGAGCGCGAATTGAATCTAACGAGATCTCTCTTAGAAAAGAGATTTATCGAACTTGATTATCTATCGGATAATCAATTACTCACTGAGGTACCAAGTATATTACTAGAAATTTCCTGTGGTTTCTCGAAGTATGTCTCCTCACAAATAGAGACATCTAGAGAATTGGAGGCTTTTCATAGCAACTCAAGGGATGAGTCTGATTCCAGAAATCAGAAGGTTGGGAAGGAGATACCTATCGAAGATACTTGTTTATCTAGTTGAAGTGAGGAGAGAAATCCAGAATATGATTCAATGAAAAGATCTGGAAATGGCTTTGTAGGCAGTTACTCTCCGGAGGAAAGAGCAATATCCACTGATGATTCTCCAGAGGCGGTGAGTCACGGCTTTTCAACAGAATCATCTATACATGAACTAGGTATGGGTCCCACCGCCGATGGAACTCCTATTAAGACATATTTGGCAGAAGAATGATATAAGAATTCCGTGTCTTTCGGTATCGGAAGAATATCTCATTTATGGAAAGTAGAGAGAGATTGTCGGCATTTTACACTCGACTCTCCTTTATTGTTGGGAGATCCTTTCTCCCCTTCTGTAGCGGGAATAGCAGAAAATGATTCCAATAAATGTATTGATTCTTCCTAGAATCGTAAGTGGTTCTTCCAATTATTGGGGTTAGATTCCCACGGAAATGAGGGGGAATTTTCTATTCTACACGCCTATTCACAACTAATAAATGAATCAAGAAACCGACTGACTGGATTTCTTTTAAGAGTTAAAAAATCGAATTTGATTTCCAGTAAGGTAAGAATTGGTAGTAGTAGCGAGGAACCTAGGAAAGCCTTTCTATCGAGAGGAGATCTATCATTTGGTGGAATACTTGACGAGGAATCAGAGATGCAAAATGGCGCATACTTCGATCTTGATAAGATTATTTCAAACCGTTTAGAGATCCTTTTCGATGTACCTGTAGAAAGAACTGATGGAAGTGAAAATCCTACTTTTTCAGATGAATCGGGAGAGGGAGGTAACATATCTTCAACATACTCTCTAGTTAGGGTATATGAACGAAATAGGTTAATATCTCTCTACTCAGTATACACGCTCTTTTCGCGTGACTATTTCTGTACATTAGCTAGTGAATATCTATCCAGAATCAACTATCAATTGGGTAGCCGGGAGGGGGGCGAGGGATCTACTGGTGTAACAAGAATTGCAATTGAATAGAGATTATTGGAATGGAGGGGTAACATAGAGCGTTTGTTGCATGAATGTATTATTTCCCCAATTGATGAATATCCAGATGTTCGGTCAAATGTGCACAGGTGGCTTGATACAATCAGAGACTTGTCTTTTTCCCCTTCCAAGAGAGTATTCGCAGAAATAAGATCCGACTTAGGTAGATCAATCTATGATCTGTCGATATTAGCACTAAATAATATTGGTATCACTATTCGTAGTACGGCTGGGAGGAACAACAAGTATCCCAAGGAATTTACCAATATATCATCTATTTACCGAATCATTATTCCCAAGTATATTAGTGAAGAAGCTTCGACAGATGGGATTGATTATCTTGTCTATAAATTGAACAATATAGATTATCCACTGCTTGATTTCCTTCTGAGTTCACTCAACCTCGATGAGAAGATATCCTTTCTCAAGAGAATCTTCGGTAGAAAAGATAGTTTCTTCATCGAGTCCGGATTGTTAATGGATGAAGAATCGGTAGGCTCCTCAATCTTCCTAAAACCCGCAGTTAATCCATTTCTTGTTGAATCATCCTGTATCGAATGTATTGGAACAAAACTCCCGAATGGTGCTTATTCCGCTACGGGAAGGCAGGATTGGGATCTGTTTCTGGATAATTTGAATTATGGGAAAGGTTCGAATAGGAATATTGGGAGTATTTCGGGATCCATTTCCGATGAAGTAGATACACCAAACTTTATAGATTACTCGCATTTACCCGTATTGAACTGTGCCGGAAGGGATTTTATCTCAATAATCAGAAGAAGGGATTCGTTGGTTGGAGGATACAGCAGTAGTTACTCTGACATCTTAGAGAATTCGTATACGGGCTCCGGTGATGAAGTCATCCCATCTCTTGAAATAGGATCCTTAGATACAAAAAATATCACTTCATCTATTCAATCCCAAGTGTCTGATTCGTTGTTACCCAATTCCTCGCAACGAACGGAAAGGGAAACTATTGATCATATACTCGCAACAACCGAATCGACTCCATCTGATCTGGATGAATCTGCGATACCACCACTAACTCATTCAGATAGATTTCTTGACTCTATTTCGGATCTAAGAGGACTACTGACGGGGTTGAACTTATCTCCTCGCGAAACGGGAGATTCGTCTCTATCTTCATGTGGTAGCGATGGAAATTACTTGGAAAGAACATTGATAAACTCTAAGCTATCGGCTGATTGGCGATCTCGACCCCGTCTCAAAAATTCGGGAGTGGATCAAGTCGATTCGGAGGGATCCATTGAGAAGAGATCAAACTCGAGGAATGATTCTATTGGGAATCAATTCTATCAAAATGATTCACACATTGGTTATTTTTGGGAATCAGAAGAATCTGAGACGCTTTATTGGTCAAAGAAATTCTCATTATGCAGCAGTGTAGCATCAAGATCTCCAACAGGATTAACTGGAGAGAAGGTTCTGTACGAAAATACGAGGCTTGCAGATACACGTGTCTAAAAAGAACCTATTCTTCCATCTCATCTCATTAATTTCGATGAGTTATCAAAGGATTTAAACAAATATAAGATCTCTTGGATCTTTTGGAGAGACAATATCTGCGAGAAATGGAGCCCATTCGGAGAATATATACCTCGGTTTTTCACCCCTAACTGGTGGAGATACTTTTATGATCTGATTAGAGAGATATATCCAGAAATAGTACTCAAAGTAAGTGATGACTTGAATTACACTTTCCCCGGAATTACGGAAAGAGTTGCTGAGGATATAGGTAATGCTAGAGCTTGTTTATCGTTAAGCCTAAGATCAAGATTCAGAAACGATTCCATCAGTAACGTATTATCTAAAATAGATCTCTCTATTTTCGAAGAAATTACTAACTAAACGCAGGTGTCGCATTCGAGATGGTCAGTCTTTAGATTTTCGAATAAGTATGCCCCATCCTACCTCGTTTTCTCGATATTATTTGTTCTTGCATTTCTCAAGCATTATTTATCTGCTGTTTCGGGTTCCAATTCCCCTCACTTGTGGAAACGTTTCAATATCACCGGATATTTAATAGACCCAATGCGTGGGTTTTATCTGGAAAAGGTAATGTATTCTCCCTCGACAAGGTAAATGTAAACGAAAGATCTACTGATACATTCCCTGAAGAGATTCCTGAATTATACAAATAATATAATCTTCTATTACCTTGTGAAAAATGAACTAGATTCGTGGATACTTCGTAGGAAAAGCTCCGACACCCTTAAGATTAATAAACAATTACTGACTCAATATCTAGTGACAAATAAAACTATTTCCAAGTATGAATCGAAATTAAATTCCAATTACGATTCATTGAGCGGTGGGATTAATCACGAACCCACCCCAGAAGAAGGATCTAATCTTTTGTCATACCTACTTCGGATTCGTCAAAATGATCTATCAAATTACGAGATCTGTGAGTTGGATCCTGCGGAGAAGTGGGCTCTTCTTGCCCTTGAAAGAAATATTCTCCTTTCAGCGACAATGAGACGAAAAGGCATTCCGAATATTCCATGTCGTGACGTACCTATTTTGCTTTCATCAGGATTATTACCATCTGAAGGAGTTCCACTAGTAGGACCCATAGAAACTGGACGATCTTATGTAGTTAGGGATATAGCATCCAATTCCTACTTTCCGTCGGTGAGACTGCCATTGAGGAAGTTGTTATACAACAGATCATATTTCAATAATGTACGTGGGACTTTCATTTCGAAACAGAGCGTAAACCGATTGAATCTTATTTTTGCAATAGCAAAAGAGATGTCTCCCTGTACGATATGGATTCAAGACATTCATGAGTTGAATGTTAATCGCCTGTATCACAGATTAGAAGCCGATCCCAGATTCTTACTCTGCCTAATATTGAGGAGTATCGGTAATGGGCGCAGGAATCCTTGCATTCGCAAGAATCTCGTTATTGCTTCGACTCATGTACCTGCAAAGGTAGATCCAGCTTCAATAGCTCCGAATTGGTCGAACTAATTGATAAATCTCCGAGGGTCTAACAGGCGTCAGCGTCAAAAAGAATTGTCAATTCTCTCGCGTGTCAAAGGCTTTGAAATAGAAGCTGATCCCTCTTTTCTCGAAGGTACTGGGTCTGGAACTACGGGTTATAGCAAACGAGATCTATTTTCTCCTGCTAATGAAGCATTATTAATCACTACTTCTAGAAGAAGAAAGATTGTATCCGATAGTGCAATTAAATTAGCTTTACGTAGACAAAATTCAATTGTTACGTATATAGGTAACGGAATCCGATTCGGTTCTGGATATGAAATACTTCCTTACAATATAGGAAAAGCTATTCTGAAAAATGGTTTGATAGATACTTCCCCTGCAGATCCCTCATTTATTGGTAGTAATACACTGAAGAAGAGGTTTTACCACTTGTATAACTGGTATTTGGAACCTTTAATAACCGAGTCAACAATTAAGGAATTCGCTATACTTCCGCATATCTTAGGGCTATTGGCCGGATTAGCAGCTCGTGATCCTTGGTTCGGAATGGATATGAGAGAGGAAGAGAATCTCGTTGTTATTGATAAAGTTGTAGAGAATGATTCTAACTTAGCCTGTGGTATCTCGGAAAACCTTTTGAGGGATTTCTTATGTTCAGAAATCTGTAGAAGTAGAAGTCAATTCGCTAATAGTCCTCCTCTTCCTTCTTCCATCGAACCCAGGTATTCTCCAGATATAATCTCTGCGAGTCGTTCTTATAAATCTACAAAGAAGGGGGTGTCTAAGATTCCAACTGATTCTGAAATGGAACAGTCGAGTGAAGTAGACTCGATTCCGAAGGAAGTGTCGCGTGGGATTACTTGGTCCCCCAAATTTTGGCGTTTTGGTTTCATGCGAAGTGGCAGTTATGAATCGATAAGAGTATTATCCGAATCGAATAATTTGTATAATTCGATCTTTTTTCATCGGAATCAGGATCAAATCCCCCAACGGGATTTCGAATTGAATAAGATTAAGTCTAGTGGAAAGAAATCGCATAAGAGAAAAGGATATCTTTTCAGTTACAAGAGAGCCTCGGGTAAATCGAGACAAAGAGACATTAAAAGATTAGAAAATTAATTGGATAATCTATCATTACGCGAGCAATTTCTTGAATTAGGAATCCCCAACTCATCTAATCAATACGAAACGCAATGTAATCGATCCGATGAACCAATTCTATTCCTGGGGGGGCGCTTCACCTGGGATCCCATGCTTCTATCTCAGCCGGATCATAACATTCCCTCTTCACGTCATAGTTTATTAGCGAAACAAGAACTGGTACGGAGGCTTTATGTTACTTACGGTACGAGGAGGGAGCGCGAGAAACATTTCTCAAATGAAAAGATTAGAAATTTCTTTCTTCTTCGTGGATATGACCGGAAATCGATAACTGAATTATCTACCAAGCGGTGGAAGAATTTCCCTTCGGGTGAAGAACGACACTTTGAATACGTCAAAGAAACCTAATTCATGCATATATATTTGCAATACCCGCAGATATTTGTTCCTATTCACTCGTATCAAAGCATTCCAATGGAAGATTTGCAAGAGCGATTCCTTCGTTTCAGGCTTATGGTTCATAGAGATAGATGGATGAGACGGAATCGTCACTCATCCAAAGATTTTCTCATTCATAACATGTTGTTTGAAAGTTACCACTACCTATTCAATCTATTTCGATTTAGTGGGACGTCACCGGATCGAATAACAAGACAATTATTGAATGGGAATTCGATATCGCATCATAAAATCTCGGATATTCTTGACTCAGTCTGGATCCCTAGCAATATATAGGGCTATTCAGGATTCGAATTGGTGAAAGGAAGATACATCTTTTCCCCTTACTGATGCAATAACTTCTGCTTATAGAATTCCGGATAATTACTAAGTTATAGATCACCTTCGGAGTCTTCCTATTCGGGAGATGGAAGCAACATTCGAAATCAAGAAGGAGTAGGAATCTCTTATATGGAAAATGTAGGAAGTAGTTCGTAGAGGACGTAGTAGTTTTCCAACATCCTTATCGGAACAAATCCTTGATGAAGATGTCGATCCATTCTGTTTGAGATTCTCCGGAGATTCAATTTCTCGGTGATCAACGGTAATATGGGGAGGAAGGAGGGGCATTCCCCTCATTCATCTTTACATTCCAAAAATTCATTCTAAAGTTTGGATTTTCCCGTATCCAACTAGATAATCAGGATTTCAAGTCCTTTCCATTGTTTCCATTGGAAGGGCTCTAAGGACCCCGGGTCCTTAGGGGATGGACCATCTAACCGAATCCCAAAATTTTAGTTCATTCAAATTCACTAATAGGGATTCTTGGTGACATCCTAACTAATGCCCCGACTAACTACTAGGATTTCTGGTCCTAGTCCAGATACTGGGGTCTCGTGACGCAGTTTCATCACACTCTAATTGGCTACTACGACTTTCAGTCCCACCTCAGGTACTAGGATTTTTAGTCCCCTCGAAGGATTTCAAGTCCCCCGTCTTCTTCAAGGATTTCCAGTCCTGTCTTCTTCAAGGATTTGAAGTCCCCTGATAAGGATTTCTAGTCCCGTTGAAAGACCTACTTGGATCTCCTCGAATCTCGGGATTCTGAGTCCCAGCCTCACTTGAGAAAGAAGCAGAAGGTGTTTCCTATTCGATACCTAATACTTCATATCCAAATCCCCGGACGGCGGAGAATTCTGGTCTCAATAATCAACAATCGGAGGATTTGCATCCCCATGTTTGAGGGTTGGGCACTGGAAAGACCAGAATCCTCCGAGGATTTTTCTTCCTATTGGGAGTTTGGGAGGCACCGGAGAGACCACTTGTCTCTCGAATCGAGGAGGTATTTCGAGTGCTCATTTGGGAGATAAGCAAATCAATTGAATGTGAATCTTTAGTGGTAGAGAGAATAAATCTTTGATAAATCTTTTAGTATATAAGGGTTCGATCTGAATAAGGGTACGAGACCTTCTGCCCCGAGGAAGTATTTCGAGTGCTCATTTGGGAGATAAGCAAATCAATTGAATGTGAATCTTTAGTGGTAGAGAGGATAAATCTTTGATAAAGCTTTTAGTAGATAAGGGTTCGATCTGAATAAGTGTACGAGACCTCCTACCCCGAGGAGGTACTCATTTGGGAGATAAGCAAATCAATTGAATGTGAATCTCTAGTGGTAGAGAGGATAAATCTTTGATAAACCTTTGAATAGATAAGGGTTCGATCTGAATAAGGGTACGAGACCTCCTACCCCGAGGAGGTACTCATTTGGGAGATAAGCAAATCAATTGAATGTGAATCTCTAGTGGTAGAGAGAATAAATCTTTGATAAACCTTTGATAAAGCTTTTAGTAGATAAGGGTTCGATCTGAATAAGGGTACGAGACCTTCTGCCCCGAGGAGGATTCGGACCTCCACGCTCTTCAGCACCAAATTTTGAATCTGGCGTGTCTACCATTTCACCATCGAGGCTCTACTCCTTATTCCTTACCTTTTTACTTCCCACCACCCCATCTTTCTCTATGGATGGGGTCCGGAATATGTTTCTATCAATTCGATCGATCCTAGTCCCTCATCAAAAGCAACCCTTTACTTATTTTTCCCAATCTTATTTCTTCGTCTCTCTATATCGAAAAGGATTTCCAGTCCCCTGGAGGGACTTCTAGTCCCCCTGCTGAAGGATTTATAGTTCTCTCCAAGGATTTTCAGTCCTCCTGTTGAAGGATTTCCAGTCCCCGGGAAGAAAAAAGGATCCATAAATTTGTTCTGTATCGATTCCATCCCAGCTCCTCGTCAAGAGCAAACCCTTTCTCCTCCTCTACCGATCCTGTTTCTTCGTCTCTCTCCATCTATAAGGATTTGAAGTCCTGTCTTATTCAAGGATTTCCAGTCCTCTTCAGGGATTTCAAGTCCCCCGTCTTATCCAAGGATTTATAGTCCTCTTCAGGGATTTCAAGTCCCCTGTCTTATCCAAGGATTTATAGTCCTCTTCAGGGATTTCAAGTCCCCTGTCTTATCCAAGGATTTATAGTCCTCTTCAGGGATTTCAAGTCCCCTGTCTTATCCAAGGATTTATAGTCCTCTTCAGGGATTTCAAGTCCCCTGTCTTATCCAAGGATTTGAAGTCCTCTTAAGGGATTTCAAGTCCCCTGTCTTATTCAAGGATTTCCAGTCCTGTCTTATCCAAGGATTTATAGTCCTCTTAAGGGATTTCAAGTCCCCCGTACTCTTCAGGGATTTCAAGTCCCCCGTACTCTTAAGGGATTTCAAGTCCCCCGTACTCTTAAGGGATTTCAAGTCCCCCGTACTCTTAAGGGATTTCAAGTCCCCTGTCTTATCCAAGGATTTCCAGTCCCCTGAGAAGGATTTCAAGTCCCCCGCCCCCGATAAGGATTTCAAGTCCCCCGCCCCCGATAAGGATTTCAAGTCCCCCGATAAGGATTTGAAGTCCTCTTCAAGGATTTTCAGTCCCCTGAGAAGGATTTCGAGTCCTTTGAGAAGGATTTGAAGTCCCCTGAGAAGGATTTCAAGTCCCCTTTCTTCTTTAAGGATTTGAAGTCCTCTTCAAGGATTTTCAGTCCCCTGAAGAGGATTTCAAGTCCCCTGTCTTCTTTCTTTAAGGATTTGAAGTCCTCTTCAAGGATTTTCAGTCCCCTGAAGAGGATTTCAAGTCCCTTTTCTTCTTTAAGGATTTGAAGTCCTCTTCAAGGATTGTCAGTTCCCTGAAGAGGATTTCAAGTCCCTTTTCTTCTTTAAGGATTTGAAGTCCTCTTCAAGGATTGTCAGTTCCCTGAAGAGGATTTCAAGTCCCTTTTCTTCTTTAAGGATTTGAAGTCCTCTTCAAGGATTGTCAGTTCCCTGAAGAGGATTTCAAGTCCCCTGTCTTCTTTAAGGATTTGAAGTCCTCTTCAAGGATTTTCCGTCCACTGAAAAGGATTTCAAGTCCAAGGATTTCCAGTCCCCTGGAAGGGTCTATGAATCGGACTAGATACATTATACAAAATCAAACCGTCAAATGCAAGACCTAATTCTCCTTGTTATCTATCACTCTCGCTCGGATCTCCCTCAGTGAGGGAGATTTGACGATCGAGAAGGATTTCAAGTCCAAGGAAGATTTTCAGTCCCCTCGAAAGGATCTATGAATTCGACCCATTTCTATTATAGCTAAGAAAACTGTCGAGCGCAAGACCTAATTTTCCTTGTTATCTATCAATCTCGATCGGATCTCCCTCAGTGAGGGAGATTTGACGAGAAAGATCTCAATTCCAAAGATTTTGAGTCCCCTCGAAAGGGTCTATGAATTCGACCCATTTCTATTATAGCTAAGAAAACTGTCGATTGCAAGACCTAATTTTCCTTGTTATCTATCAATCTCGTTTTGAGATCCCTCGGTCTCAGTAGAGGGAGACTTTGACGAGAAAGATTTCAAGTCCAAGGAAGATTTTGAGTCCCCTCGAAAGGGTCTATGAATTCGACCCATTTCTATTGTAACTCAGAATGCCGTCGATTGCAAGACCTAATTTTCCTTGTTATCTATCAATCTCGATCGGATCTCCCTCAGTGAGGGAGATTTGACGAGAAAGATCTCAATTCCAAAGATTTTCAGTCCCCTCGAAAGGATCTATGAATTCGACCCATTTCTATTGTAACACAGAATGCCGTAGAGCGCAAGACCTAATTTCTTGGATTTGATTTCAATTCCAGGGGACCGCCATGGGCCTTAATTTGTTATCGCTGCAAAATCGTCCTGACGATAAGGAGTCGATTCCAAGTTAAGGGATTTAACGTCCCCTGGACTAACTATGAATCATAGATGTACTATCAAAGTCCAGAGGATTGTCGCTGCAAAATTGCCCCTGTCCAAGAATTTACAGTTCACTAGGAAATCATAGCTAGATCAATTATAGCTAAGAAAACTGTCGATTGCAAGACCTAATTTTCCTTGTTATCTATCAATCTCGATCGGATCTCCCTCAGTGAGGGAGATTTGACGAGAAAGATCTCAATTCCAAAGATTTTGAGTCCCCTCGAAAGGATCTATGAATTCGACCCATTTCTATTGTAACTCAGAATGCCGTCGATTGCAAGACCTAATTTTCCTTGTTATCTATCACTCTCGTTTTGAGATCCCTCGGTCTCAGTAGAGGGAGATTTGACGAGAAAGATTTCAAGTCCAAAGATTTTGAGTCCCCTCGAAAGGATTTCTGAATTTGATCCATTGATAGTGTACATCAGAATGCCGTCGAGCGCAACCCCCGTTTCTATTAAATTGAAAGAATCTGCGGCGGAAAGAAGAATTGGTCTCTTTTGCTTTCTTCTAGAAGTCTGAAGGCAACCCCGCCTTGAACGTACAGGTATCGGATGAAATGACTTATCCATTAGACGAAATTGGAGCATGGAATTCATCGGGAAGCGACCTGAATTGCTACGGAGCAGAAGACTGGGGGTGTGAACCGAATCATTTACACAACCGCTCCCATATGGGAATCACTTAGTCGCATGTACCATTAGGAGGGTTCAATCCTTGTAGTACTGCAAAGGATTGAACAATATTATGGATACCATCAGGAAATACTTATATCTCCTCCGGAAGAGACGAATGATCATTGGGAGGCGCGTGATCATTTCTCCGACACTGTTTCATCACCAATTACGGAAATGGACTAGTTGGAGCGACGGAAGTGGCTTTGGATACAAATCATTCAGAAAGATTCCATTATTTCATGTGACAACTCAAAATAGGTCTGGAATGAGGTATTCCGTGTAATCTCGATGATGGGATCCATTGATATACCCAGTAGAGTTGATGCTGGTACACGAACAATCATAGCTATTTCAATGGAACTCTTCGAAATCGAAGTAGATGGAGAAACTAATGGATCCTGTATGTAAATTGTTGATGTGTCACCCCCTTCGGTGAACATTAATTTAATTATCTTCGGATAGTGATATATAGAAATGACACTTGTAATGGGAGCTACCAGAACTAATGGGTACGAGCCAGCTTTCCATCCATGCCAGAAGGGGTAGGGTTTACCGGAAAAACCTGCTAATGGAGGGATACCCCCTGGGGATGGTAAACGTATAACTAGAGAGAATGTTAGAACAGGATCCTTCATGTATGGTCCCGCATAATCCCTAATGTTATCAGTTCCGGTTCGTGAACCAGATAAAGTGATGCGAGCGAAAGTCCCTAGATTCATGAATATGTAGATAGAAGTATAACTTATCATACTCGCATAGCCATTATCAGGATCCGCAGCAAGTATTCCAATCAGAATATATCCGATTTGGCTTATGGAGGAATATGCTAGCATACGTTTCATGCTTGTCTGAGTAACAGCAATTAGATTCCCCAATACCATGCTAAGGGTAGCTAATATTCCCAAAGCGAGATGCCATTCACTGGATAGGTATGAGAAAGTAATACCGAGGAGTCGTGTAGATAAAGCTAGAGCTGCTACTTTGGAAGTAGCAGAAAAAGAAGCAACGACTGGTGTAGGAGAGTTAGAGTCGGAGAGGAGATCCTCGATCTTCCCGCTCATTCAGAACCGTGCATGAAATTCTCACTTCACACGGCTCCTAGTTCGTAAGAGATTTCTAAGCTCCCAGAACCTTCCCCGTGTGTGTATCAAATCCACTTCTTCCTCGGTAATTCAATATGAGTAATAATTGGTAGCTTCTCGGGAAATCCCCTATCAGTGATTCCTTTTTAAAATGGTAGTTACCAACGTGGATACCTAATTACATCAAACGTGAGTGACGGGACCTTAAAGATTATACTGTATTATACCACAAGTGGGATTAACTAGCATCCATGGCTGAACGGTCAAGGCACCCAACTCATAATTGGCGAATTCGCAGGTTCGACTCCTGTTGGATGCAAACAAATGGGGGGAGAGGGTTTCATTCGGGTGACAAAGTGAGTAACCGAAATAGGGAGGTGGAGTATAATGGGTTCCGAAAACTATACGGGAACCAAGAAGTGGAAGCAATTATGAATTCGGATAGTAAGAGAGTTTGTTTGAATTGGAAGAGCTAAAGGGACACGAGAAAAATTATGGATAAATTGATAAATCAGATACTTACTGAAAAAACTATTCCTCCATTGCAACGAAACCAGTATACCTCCGATGTGAATCCAGAATCGAACAAGACTGAAGTCAAGAATTGGATTGAGCAACTTTTCAACGTTAAAGTAAGACACATGAATAGTCACCGACTACCAGATAGAAGGCGTAGGGGTAGAGCGTCCGGGTCGATGCATCGTAAGAGAATGATTATTACGCTTCACAAAAATGATTCCATTCCGCTATTTCTGAGCAAGTAACCCCCGCAAATTTCACTAACGACAAGGAGGAAGAGGAGATATGGTTATCTGATTATATAAAGCCTATACGCCTGGCACACGCAATAGATCCGTTTCAAGTTTTGAAGAAGTGACGAGATGTAAATCCCGGAAAGGACTGACTCGTGGTAGTGGACCAAGGAGCGGACGTACTAGTGGAGGGACTATTACTGCTAGGCATAGAGGAGGTGGTCATAAACGACTATATCGTGAAATTGATTTCCGACGGAATAAAAAAGATGTTGTTGGAAGAGTGGCAAGTGTCGAGTACGACCCCAACCGCAATGCATACATATGTCTCGTGAATTATGTGGATGGTGAAAAGAAACATATCTTACATACTTGAGGGGTAGAAATCGGAGACACTGTAGTATCCAGCCCCGAAGCATCTATTTCAAGTGGAAATGCCCTACCTTTGAGTGCGACTCGAATAAGTGATTCACGTATTCGGAAATAACCGATTGGATTTAGGGTTGAGTCCATAAACCCAACACTAGACTCGAGATTCTTGGATCTTCCGAGGTGGACTTCGATAGGGAAACCGAGGAGGGACAATAGCGGGTGGTCAGGTGTAATAGTATCAAATAGCTATTAACCTGCAGAGGTAGGATAATATGGAGAGAACTGGATGGTCTCGAACAGGGACAAGAAATCAAAGGGGCATCCTCTGTTCGGTGTGGCCGAAAGGCAGAGGAAACGGGTCACTCGCCGCGTTCGGTATGACGGTCAAAGGCAGAATCGAAGCCACGAAGCGGAGTGAGAATGAGTCTCCCGGGGGGACTCAATCCCGGTATTGAAAATGTCTCCTAAGTTATCTAGAACATCAAATGATGTTGGCGTGAATGACTGAATTCATTGATTCTGTTGCTGAATGAGTTGCGAGACAGAAGCCAGATGCCGGTGGAGAACCCGAGGGTGTAGAAAAAGCTGGATATGCGAGTTTACCCTAGAACTGGTACTTTCATTTCTCGTTGGCGACATCCGGCGAGGATATCGCCTTCTGTATCCGGAAAGCTGTATGCTTTGAAAAGGGCTCGTACAGTTTGGGAAGAGATTCTATCCCGAATACTGGGGAGTAAAGGGTCTACTTCAACCAAGATACCTCTAGGTACGGTCATACATAACGTAGAAGTAATACCCGGGAGAGGTGGATGATTAGTTAGAGCGGCTGGTGCTACGGCAAAAGTGATTGCAAAGGAAGGTTGATTGGCTACATTAAGATTACCCCCCGGCGAGGTTCGTTCAGTATCTCAGAATTGTTTAGCTACTGCGGGACGAGTCGGAAACGTCGACATCAATAATGAGGGTTCGGGAAAGGCTGGATCTACGCGGTGGTTAGGTAAACGTCCAAAAGTGAGGGGTACAGCTATGAATCCCGTCGATCATCCGCATGGGGGGGGGGAAGGCAGAACACCCATCGGTAGGAAGAAGCCATTAACTCCATGGGGTTGTACGGCACTCGGAATGAGGAGTCGGGAAAGCGGTAGATACAGCAATCCGTTCATCCTTCGCCGCCGTAAAAGTAATTAATTGGTAGAAAGACTGGGTGGAGGGTAATTAACTATGGCACGTCCACTCAAGAAGGGTCCTTTTGTAGCTAATGATCCAGTAAGAAGAATCGAAATTCTCAATCCGGAAGGAGAAAAAGATAATAATAACCTGGTCTCGTGCTTCCGCAATAGTTCCTATCATGATCGGTCATACCATTGCTGTTTACGATGGGCGGGAGCATCTACCCATTTATATAACTGACCGTATGGTGGGTCACAAACTGGGTGAATTTGTACCTACCCGGAGTTTCCGGGGACATGCCAGAAGCGATAAAAAATCTCGTCGATAATTGGGGAATCATATTTCATGGGAACCGAGAAAGAATCAGAGGTAAAGGAGGCGCAAGCTTCGTCCAGACGTGTTAATATGTCGTCTACAAAAGTACGACGAGTCATTAATCAGATTCGGAATTGTTCGTATGAACAAGCCCTTGTACTACTCGAATTTATGCCTCGCAGAGCATGTCACCCCATATTGCAATTGATCCTTTCCGCAGCCGCAAATGCTAATAACAATTATGGATTGACTAAATCTAATTCGTTCATCAGCGAAGCCTGAGTGGATAACGGTACCAGTCTGAAGAGATTTCGACCCAGGGCTCAGGGACGTGGTTACCCAATCAGAAAACCTACCTGTCACGTGATTACTAAAATGAAGAGCAAAAGGTAGAGCCGATACTAACTACATATTGACAAGTAGAAGTGGGGGAGGGGTTGTATGTATATATATATACATATATATGTGTATATATATATATATACCGGGTAGATATTGGTATTGAAATACAGGAAAACATCTACGGGGCAAAAGATTCATCCACTTGGTTTTTGACTTGGCATAAATCAGAGGCATTACTCCCACTGGTTCGCGCAACCAAAAGATTATCCGAGATTCCCCGAGGAAGATGAGAGAATACGTACTTGCGTTAGGGAGTATGTACGGAAGCATATAAGGGATTCCTCAAATTATGGGGGAATTGCACATATAGAGATCTACCGGAAGACGGACCTAATTCAGATAGAAATTCATACGGGATTTCCAGATCTATTGATTGAGGGACGTAGCCTGGGAATCGACCAATTGAAAGCGAATATGGAAGAATCATTAGGTTTTGGGAATCGGAAGCTTCAAATAATCCCGAATAATATCCTCCAGCCGTATGGCGAACCGAGAATTCCGGCGGAACATATTGCTCCACAATCAGAGAATAGAGTAGCTTTCCGTAGGACTATGAAAAAAGCTATTGAACTAATTAGAGAAACTAATAGTGGGGGCGTTAGGATACAAATAGCGGGGCGTCTCAATGGTAATGAAATGGCTCGCATTGAGTGGGCCAGAGAAGGTAGAGTCCCCCTCCAAACTATCAGGGCTCGTATTGGTTATTGCTACCACCCAGCTCAAACCATCTATGGGGTTTTAGGCATAAAGATTCGGGTATTCCGGGATATGGGATAATTATTCCTACTTTCCGACCCCCCACCCCTCCCGTTCCCTCCTCTCCTACCTCTTGGGGAGTTGAAAATACTTAATAGATATTGGGATACATGATTACTTTGTGGTGCCAGGATCCGCAGGCTTATTCTATTCCAATTCCATAGGGGGGAGGGGAGCATACAGTAACGTCTCGATAAATTTCTGCTACGCTTAGTGTGCGACTCGACCGAATGAAGTTCCTCTGTTTATAGATAAGACGGATTGGTAGGTGGATCCCCACTGCTAATAACTGGAATGTCAGCTGGGGTTCGTAGCCGTATCAACGCAAAGTCTTTGTCCTCGGGAAGGGAAATCTTTCCAGTGAAGCGGAAAATTATATTGATTCTTGGGTGATCTGGGGGGAAACAGAAACAAGAAGTAATCAATAATCTCGTGCGATCGTATGGTTAACGACTCGACTCTCGGGAAGCAGTGTGGTATAGCATGATGGAGACGCGGTCTTGGAAATACCGACTAAGTCTTTTCCGATGCGGGGGGGGGGAGGGGGGGGAGCCTCGAGTCAATGAACACTAATGGAGATGACTCACAATAAGTACTTATTTGGCAACTGAGAGGCTCCGCTGCAGAGAGATAACCCAAGCGTTTATGGAGGGGAACTACGGAAACGATGGAACCTTCCGAGTCGATCGATTGTTTCACTATCAGCGATTCGGCGGATGGGATGGCGGGGGAAACCCACTCCTCATCGAATTGAGATATGAAATAGCAAATTCTGATGAAGATGAGAGATCGAGTCGATTTCCGCCCGTGGTTGTATTACCGACTAATATCCTAACTGCTATGAATGGGAGAATCATACGGAGGGGGGTAGGTAAATGAGCAAAAAGACAAAAATCATTTTGGTACTGACGCAAAATTTCCTACTTTGTCTCTTCCCAGAATTGAAAGATCTCCAAAACAGGGGGAAACGGTACTGAATTCATGAGGAGCCGGGTGAGGGAAAACTTTCACGTCCGGTTCTGTATGAGAGACGGAATGATTTCACCGCTATCGACTGTGACCCCAAACGATCCAAATTTCGTAAACAACATAGAGGAAGACTGAAAGGAATTTCCACTCGTGGGAATCGTGTTTCTTTTGGAAAGTTTGCCTCACAGGCCCTCGAACCTTCGTGGGTCACGTCTAGACAGATAGAGGCGGGGAGGAGAGCAATAACGCGTTATGCCCGGCGGGGTGGTAAGTTATGGATACGCGTCTTTCCCGATAAACCAATCACTATGAGACCTGCGGAAACACGTATGGGATCAGGTAAGGGATCTCCGGAATATTGGGTATCTGTGGTTAAACCGGGTCGAATACCTCATGAAATAAGTGGAGTATCGGGAAACATAGCTCGAACTGCTATGCGAATAGCTGCGCATAAAATGCCTGTACGTACCCAAGTGGTGACCGCTACGGAATTATGATTTTTGGGGGGAGTAGGAAGGGAGGGTGGAATCAGATAGAGATTTATTTCTATTTTTATTTCCCCCTCACTTAGCAATTTGATGGTGTGGGAAAGGCATTTCCAACCGATACAGGGAACATGGAGATTGAGGGTTTCCCCCTATCCCGAAGAAAGATGGGATGAATGGAAAATACATACGGGTAGCTATTCACCTGCAAATGAGTGAATAGATCTATTTTTTCCCCCTACCAATTAAGAAATGATTCAACCTCAGAGTTACCTAAATGTAGCAGACAACAGCGGGGCTAGGAAATCGATGTGTATTCGGGTGCTAGGGACCAGTAATCGTAGATACGCAGGAACTGGTGGTACTACTACAGGTGTGATTAAAGAAGCGGTACCCAACATGTCTCTGAAGAGATCGGAAGTAGTTAGAGTAGTGGTGGTATGTACCCGTAGAGAGATCAAACGTGACAATGGAATTATTTCGGGGTTTGGTGACAACGCGGCAGTCGTTATCAACCAAGAGGGAAATCCTAGAGGAACTAGAGTCTTCGGTCCAGTAGCTAGGGAATTAAGGGAATATGATTTTGCAAAAATAGTCTCACTGGCCCCTGAAGTATTATAGAAAATAGGGAATGGAATACGTGGGAATGGGGAGTCACTCTTCGACTGGGACATACTTTTTTCCATTTCCACGGGGGAATATATACTCCTTCAAGAATCCGGAATCTTCGGGTAGTTCGGAGAAGCAAAATGTAGAAAGGGGGGGGGGGAGATTGGTAACATGGGGTGGGGGGGGGCGGAATCTCTCCCGCCAGCTACATCCCGATTCTCTTTCGACTCGGTAGCAATAGTAGCAGCAGCGTCAACAACGGAATCTACCTATAACCTAAAAACTCTTATTGAGGGATGGGAATTCGGTGTAGGATATTGACACGAACAATATACCCCCGATGGGGTCGGTAGTGAGGTAGTGATAGCAGAAAGATTAGGATTCATCCTAGACTCAATAACTGATGATTGATATTTCACGAGTAACGATACCATTTCTACCATGATTACTCCCCCGTGAAATGCGAATGCAAGGAGAAAGGCGACAGTCCAACTACCTGCCACTGGTATTACTAGAGGTATTGCACGAATCTTATTGGAGGAGGGTTCTGTGAAAGATACTGCGGAACATAGAGAAAAAATGAAGGATTTTCTGGATGTGACCTTGAAATATTAAGGCAGAGGGAGAAAACCATGTGTCACAACTCTCAAACGTATCAGCAAACCTGGCTTGAGAATCTATTTTGACCATCGAGGAATTCCGAAAGTATTAGGCGGCATGGGAATTGTAATTCTACCAACATCTCAAGGACTTATGACGGATCGAGAGGCCCGACGAAGGGAAATTGGGGGGGAAATCCTGTGTTACATTTGGTAGTTAATGCAGTTACCGTATAAATCTGCTACCACTTCTTCCTAAAATTACTAGGAGTGGGGAATAAACTAGTATCATTCTTGACAGGATCCGTTAGTGATACAGGGGGGGTATCTCTTCCAAATGGTGGTGAAACAAAATCTGATTGACGTGGAAGGTACAGTCACGGAATCGCTTCCTAATGCCATGTCTTGAGTATGTTCGGATAATGGATGCCAAGTCTTAACTCATATATCGGGAAGAATCCGACGTAACTACATAAGAATACTACCAGGGGATAGAGTGAGGGTCCAATTGAGTCCCTATGATCTTACTAAAGGCTGCATCACTTATCGTCTCAGGAATAGACAAGCGAATGGCACTTAGTAGCAACTTCTGCTACCGAAAAGTCATTTATTTATAATCATTCACACAATCATTCGGGATCGAAGGACGAGGGAAATAGGGCTTGTCTAATCTTTCATAAGATTCACCAGATTCGGGGTTATAGATATGAAAATTCGTGCTCCCGTTCGTAAGATACGTGAGAAACGTCGACTGATTCGTAGACGAAGACGAATCATGGTAATCCGTTCCAATCCGAAGCACAAGCAGAAGCAAGGATAATAAATGGAATACGGGACTAGATAGGAGGAGAAATATTACCTAGTTGTAGTTCGTTTGTCGCAGATAATTAGTAAGTTATGCCAAGCAGCACGAAAAGGATTCGTTCACGAAAGGGAAAACGTAGAATACCAAAAGGAGTTACACACATTCAAGCAAGTTTTAATAATACCATTGTTACCGCTACGGATGTTTGAGGACAAGTCGTTTCGTGGTGTTCCGCTGGTGTATGCGGATTCAGGGGTGCGAGGAAAGGTACACCATTTGCTGCTCAGACTGCGACGGAAGGTGCCATTCGTACTTCGATTGATCAGGGTATGAAGCAGGCGGAAGTAATGATAAGCGGACCCGGACCGGGAAGAGATACGGCTTCGAGGGCTATTCGTAGAAGTGGTATAATTCTCAGTTTCGTGCGTGATGTGACCCCGATGCCGCATAATGGATGTAGACCCCCCAAGAAAAGGCGTGTCTAGTTTCCGACTATCAACTGCTTTGAATAAAGAGGGACCCAATTACGATTCAAGATGAAATACCAATCTCTACTCAGGCGATTCAATGGAAATGCATTGAATCCAGGATGGAAAGTAAGCGTCTTCATTATGGTTGTCTTGTTATACCTCCCCCCAAGAGAGGCCAAGTTAATACTGTGGGAATCGCTATGTGTAGAGCTTTACCTGGAGAGGTGGAGGGAACGAGTATAACACATGCGAAATCCGAAGGCATGAAGCATGAGTATTCCACAATAACGGGCATTTGAGAAACAATACACGACATTTCAGTTAATTTGAAAGAAATTGTACCTCAAAGCGATTCTAATGATGTTTAAAAAGCATTTCCATCGATTCATGGTCCTAAGAAGGTGACAGCTGGTGACATATCATTCCCGCCGTCTGTTAAAGCGATTGATGAGTCGCAACATATAGCTACCACTACCCAATCAATGTCCGTGAATGTAGAGTCGAAGATCGGGAGGGGTCGTGGATATTGCGTACAAGATCCGAAGCTGTGTGAAGATGGGGAATTTCCCATTGATGCTGTATCTATGTCTGTTTGAAATGTAAATCATAGCATTCACCTATTTGGAAATGGTAGAGAGATACAAGAAATACCATTCATGGAGATATGGACCAATGGTGGTTTGACTCCGAATGAGGCACCTTGCGAAGCGTCTAGAAATTCAACAAATTTATTCATTCCTTTTCCACATATGGGGGAAAATAATACTTCTTCTACTGGAGGTGGCGAGGATTCTTCCAATCCGACGGACTTTTCTTATCCTCCAAACGATATGGATGAATCGACGCGAGAGTTTGTGCTTAAACATACATTCATTGATCAACTAGAATTGCCTGTTAAGACTTATAACTGTCTTAAACGAGTTGGTATACGTACGATCTGGGACCCACTGAATTACAGTCAGGAAGATTTAGAGAAAATCAAGAACTTTGGAAGAAAATCTGTAGATTAAGTATTGAAAACTTTATGGGAACGTTTCGATATAGAATTACCCAAGAACAAATCGTATGTTGATTGGAAAAAAGATGGGTAAATACTCAAATATATTTTACCTAGTTCCCAACCCATTCCTCATTCTAACCCTTAGGGGGTAAACCGAAACCAGTGGAGGATCGGTATCGGTAAGAATCGGGGTAGACGAGTTAACTTTGTTTGTTTATCACGCCACGGGAGGAGGGGACAGTTAGTTATCTGACTGGATCTGGGGGGGTCTTGGATCGAAACGATCCAACCCCAGATCGACTATTTACCACATGGAGGATCGGCTTTTTTTTGGTGCCAGATCGATCCTAAAATAGTCCCAAAGTTGAAGATCCATCGATGGGTAAAGCTGCTCCGATGCCTAACCGAATAGCTACTGCAGTACCAATCGGAGAAACCGTTGTAGCTACTGAACGTCGAAATGGATTCTGAAATTTATTCACATTCTCGAGAAAAGGCACGGTCAACGAACCTGCCGGTACCGACGCCATCAAAGGGACACCCAATGATTTATTAGGAACTGTACGGAGTATTTGAAACACGGGAAAGAAATACCACTCGGGTAGTATCTCTAGGGGAGTTGCAAAGGGATTCGCTGGTTCACCGATCATCGATGGTTCTAGAACTGCCAAACCTACGGTACATGCAATGGTTCCTAAGATTACTACGGGAAATATATATAAGAGATCGTTGGGCCAAGCAGGTTCTCCGTAGTAGTTGTGTCCCATACCCTTGGCTAGTTTTGCTCTTAAAACAGGATCACTCGGGTCAGGTTTTTTTGTTAGGGATAGACTTCTCACTCCCCCGGTAGAATCGGACGTGGAGATTTCTTATCAGCCGGCTCAAGCAAATCCTCGAATATTTCCGTTTACAAATTCCAGTGGGGAACCGGAGGAGTCGTAACTTCATAATAATCTCTGATACTTCCCGAAGCGAGAACCCTTGAAAAACGGAGAGTTATTCTACGGAATAGCTTATTATCCGAGTGAGCTTAAGAAATTTCTCCTCAAGAAGCTTCTTGGATGATCTCGTATCCCACACACGCGTCGTATCTACCCACAGATACGAGACTCTTGAGAAACAGTACCTGTGCGGGATCTTAACTTGTTACAACTTCGGCTTCCTCTTCCCCCGGATCGTTCTCTTACTCCGACGGTTGTTTCTCCGCATCGTACCAAATGCAGAGGAAGTGGATGCATTTTGAAAACCATATGTTTGAAGGGGTGAAACTGCCTGTGACTCGGGTATGCATGGGATTAGACGGAGCCTTAAGGATGAGTTCGACCATAGGAAGCATTCCCCAAAACACCTCATAGGAAGGGAAGTGTTTTCATATCCAAGTTTTAAACCCCAATTATGAGGTTGGGGAGAGTTGGAGCGGAGACACATACTTTAGTGTGGCAGCATTCGGTATAAGATCTGCATAGCCTATGTTTCGATACAAGTCACACACTCCCATAATCCGATCTTCCGCCTCCAGACACTTCAATTCATTTCCCTCGACAATTCGAGATAGGAATTCGGTCCACTAAGGAGTCTTCTATTTCTCTTGGTGAGAAAGACTAGTGGCAAGGAAAAAATAACCCCTCATCTTGTAGATTGGGGTCCTCCCGCGGATAGATCAATCAATACCACCCATCCGCTGGATTATAGATTTTCATTACAAGGGACCCGAAATGCCTTGTTTACGGATCATCGGGAAGTGCATTAGCATAGAAACAGCTGTGAGAGGCGGTGAGACGAAAGTGTGTGAACTATAGAAACGAGTCAATGTAGATTGACCTACACTAACACTTCCTCGTAGTAGCTCCACCAACGGAGATCCTATTAGAGGAATGGCTTCCGGTACGCCGGTTACAATCTTA
Source organism: Dipteris shenzhenensis (assembly GCF_047967505.1). Taxonomy (NCBI): domain Eukaryota; kingdom Viridiplantae; phylum Streptophyta; class Polypodiopsida; order Gleicheniales; family Dipteridaceae; genus Dipteris; species Dipteris shenzhenensis. The sequence continues at coordinate 25,320 of NW_028239461.1, read as the reverse complement.
ACTGCCCAGTAACCGATTTGGTCCCGAGGCAAGGAATATCCGGTTACACCAGAAGATACAGTTGGTACGGCTAGAATTACACCAGTAACCCAAGTTAATTCACGAGGTTTTTTGAACCCTCCTGTGAGATAGACACGAAATACGTGTGGAATCATCATTGAAACCGTCGTACTTGCTGACCATCAATGAACAGATCGAATTAGCCATCCAGAATTCACTTCGGTCATTATATATTGAACTGAGGAAAAAGCTTCTGTAACGGTCGGACGATAGTGAGAAGTCGTGGCGGAACCAGTAGCTACCTGAACCAAAAAACGAGTCGATGTGATTCCCCCCAAGCGATGAAAAATGTTCACATGAGGAGGAACATATTTACTGGTAATGTCATCAGCAATCGCCTAAATCTCAAGACACTCTTCGAACCAATCGTATACTTTATCAAGATAGGCGGGCTTCTACGACCCCCCCCCATACAAACTGTACGTGAGTATTCAACCTCATACGGCTTAAACGAAAACGTCTGAGTAACCCTCCGTTCTACTACTAATCACTTCGTGTGGCGAAATATATTGATCGGACACATTCCGATCCGTGGGAAGGAGAAGGTGAGTTGACTAGTGAAAGATTCCGTCGGAATTTTGCTTTAATCTCGTGTCGGCTTTTGGCCATGGGAGGAAATAAGGACTCCAGCGTCTCGAGGAATCTCTTCGTCTTATCGTTAGGTTTATCCGGGGGAATAACCGAGATAAATAAATGGATAGAGTTTCTATCGTTTCAATGTCAATATCTGGATATCTGTGAACCTTAGATCCCCACTACACTCCGACGAATCCCCTCATTACTAGGTACGAAGATTGAATGGGTGGCAATTCTTCCTCGTTAACATCTTGTGGAACGAAGCGGTTAGTGTTTCGAAGCAGAGACGCAATCAAGTATGAGTAGTTATTCTCAATTCTCAAATACGGAAGTGTTATATCAAACATATGATTAATAGCTACCTCGGTTTATAAATAAGAGGTTGGATCTTCTATTCGACGTTGGGTGACAATCCTGTGGCGAAGTCTGAGTGGTAGATTCATACGAATTAATCATAGTTCAGACATTATTGATTAATATATTAACCCTTGCGCTTTGGATGCTAATCACCCGACCGCTATCCAGCAAGATAATAATACCTCCCCTATAGGAAATAGATCGTCTATCTATTGAACCAGATTGACTGTAACGAGTCACACACCCGTATTATCAAGATCCTTGGAAGTTTGAGTTACGCGGTTCAACTACCCCTCCGCGGGAGGGATTTCCTACCGCTCCCCAGCTATGATGGCTGGGGGAGCTCGGAATAACAATCCGGTCTTTTTTTACCAACTTATCGGGATACCATCCAGTAAGACGGAGGAGTTATATATTTCCGGGATGGTGACTGGGAATACTGCAAATAGAGCCATGAAGAATCCCATCGGGAGAGTAGTCCCCCAACCAGGAGCAACTTTACCATATTCCGAATTGAGTGGTTTTAAAGAGATTCCCAAACCACTAATCTTAGGTTTGCCTTTTGGGGTGTCATCGATAATCTTCGTAGCCGTATAACTTATTCGATTGATTGAGAGTTGATAACTTTATATGCTATTATACTGAAAACGAACCATCACTGTTTTGGATTACCTAGCAACGGAAACTGCAACTCTGGTCGCTATCTCTATATCTCGCCCACCCGTCAGTTTTACCGGCTATGCTTTGTATACCGCTTCTGGTCAACCCTCCGCGGAGCTTAGAGATCCCTTCGAAGAACATGAGGACTGATTAGACTGGGGGACCTTCCTATAGTAACGAAGGAAGGTCTCTTATTCTCCCCCCCTCCCTGTGCTTTTGGTGCTTCTGGCGCTTCCGCTCGTGGAAGAGGGATACTCGCGCGGGAGAGATAGCTGTTTCTCCAGGAAGTTAAGTATCATTTCTTCCCCTTACTAAGGATCCTGGGTGGCTCTCGGAAGAATATGGCAAAAAATATTATACCTAGAGTGGCTACCGGTAGAAATGTATAAACCAATGCTTCCGTGGATTCGGTCGTGGAATGGGATTTCGGGGATGACTTTCGCACTAATTTGTAAATTCCTTAGTATTTTCTTCGTGTTTCTCCAACGGCACCCACTAACTTCCTTCCCCCCAGGCCCGAACCACTCAACCGGACCAAGTGGTTAAATTACCTGGGTGTATCTGCGATAGGGAGTGGTTGCTACAAATAATTTCATTGATTAAATACCCGAATCTGGGAATTGGGATGGACAAAGAGAAGATCTCTCAAACGATTCGTCTCTTGGTACTTGGATCCCCCAACTTCTGGAATGCTCCAAATTCGACTTGAGAATCTAAGTCGGGATCGATACCGGCGAACACGTCTCTGAACAAGGTTCTAGCACCGTGCCAGATGTGTCCGAGGAAGAGAATAAGAGCAGGCGTGGCATGACCAAAAGTAAACCGACCTCGAGGACTACTACGAAAGACACCGTCCGATTTCAAAGTGGCACGATCAAATTCAGAGATCTCGCCTGATTAGGCACGTCTAGCATATTTCTTCACCGTAGCGGGGTCGCTGAAACTAGTTCCATCTAGTTCACCACCATGAGATTCGACAGTTACACCTACTTGTTCAACACTGTATTTTGATTCCGCCCGTCTGAATGGAACATCCGCCCTTACGATGCCTTCCCCGTCGACCAGGACCACCGGGAATGTCTCGAAGAAGGTGGGCATACGGCGCACAAGTAACTCATGACCTTCCTTATCCTTGAAGACGGCGTGCCCTAACCAACCGACAGCTATTCCGTCACCGTTGTCCATAGCACCTGCTCTGAACAATCCACCCTTGGCTGGGTTATTACCAATATAATCATGAAAAGCTGATTTCTCGGGAATTTTGGACCACGCTTCCGATAAACCAGAATTTTCAGCTTTGCTAGCACGGATCCGCCGATCTATCTCTTGCTGAAAATATCCCTGATCCCATTGGTAACGGGTGGGACCAAATAACTCGATTGGAGTGGCGGCGGAGCCGTACCACATAGTCCCAGAAACTACGAAGGCGGCGAAGGAAACGGCAGCGATACTGCTGGACGAAACGGTTTCAACATTCCCCATGCGTAGGGCCTTGTATAACCGTTGGGGGGGACGAACACTAGGATGAAATGGACCGGCTAGTATACCTAAAATACCTGCTGCGATATGGTGAGAAGCTATTCCTCCCGGAGTGAAGGGATCGAAACCCTCAGCTCCCCGAGCCGGATCCACAGGTTGTACTTTACCGGTTAATCCATAGGGGTCCGATACCCAGATACCGGGCCCAAATAAACCAGTTACGTGAAATGCTCCAAAAGCAAAGCGAAGTACTCCTGATAAGAATGAATGAATTCCAAAAATTTTGGGTAGATCGAGGGATGGTTTTCCCGTGCGTTCGTCGCGAAACAAATCCAGGTCCCAATGGACCCGATGCCGGATAGCAGCTAGAAATAATAAACCGGATGGGATAATATGAGCTGCAGCTACACCTTCATAACTCCAGATACCTGCGTCAGTTACGGTATCTCCGGTAATGCTCCAACCCCCCCATGACTTCGTTATTCCGATACGGGTCATGAATGGGATGACGAACATACCCTGTCTCCGCATCGGATCAAGAACAGGATCAGATGGGTCGAAAACCGCTAATTCATACAGAGCCATTGAACCAGCCCAACCAGAGACCGGAGCCGTATGCATTAGATGTACAGAAATTAAGCGACCGGGATCATTTAGTACAACAGTATGAACGCGATACCGAGGCAAACCCGTTGGAAACCCCTTTGTTGAAAATGAATGGACACTACGTGACTTTCTCGCGTCGGAAGCCTGCGCTATAAAGAAGTGGAAGAGACTCTCTTCAATCCTGAATGGAGATCCCACTTGGAATGATACGTGTAAATACATTGGTGTATAGGCGGACGTATCGGTGTGGGGAGCCGAGAATCCCCCCCTCCTAGCGGAGGGAAAGACATAGATATTTTAGCATTTACATCTTTTACGCAACAACGTAGAGATTGGTCCCATCTATCTCGCGGGAAATATTCCACCACCAATCAGATCTCGGATCCCTCGGCTATGTACCACGGATTCCACGAGTAGACGCCTCAAGAGATGCAAATTCATTCCGACTAGACATGTTATAATACAACACAAGCCTCCACTTCCATCGGGTGTTACGCTTTCGTTTAAGAGACAACTACAACTTACTACCGGTTTCCGTATGCCAATTGGTGTTCCGAAGGTGCCCTTTCGTCTACCTGGGGAAGAGGATGCGGTTCGGATTGACGTATAGTGCGACTCGTTAGACATATCGAGTTGTATGGAGCTACTCCCCATCATTTCTCATCCGAGCGATGTGTCTCTATCTCACTCAGACTGATTCTTTGGTAGTCGAACGCGTGAGACTGGAACGAAAGATTCGATAAAAGATCCATCAATCGTCGGAATCCATGGCTAGTTGGAACTAACAGATTCGCCAGGCTTCGGTCGCTAAATCCCGCGAGTCGATGATGACAAGGATAACCACAAGATTGAATGGGACTTGAATTAGTCAGTGAGTCGGGGTGGGGTGCGGGATCTGAAAGATGGAGTGGGGAAAGAGGAAATGAAACTATTTGTTCTACATGTACAAATAATGATCGGATTTATATCTCCCCGAAGTAGAAAATGAGCCTAAAGATTCTTTTGAGAGGGACTCAATTATGAACAAGAAAACATTGGTGGGAGGGGGGGGTGTACCCCCCCCCCCCACCAATTGAGATATGGTTCAAGATGTTTGGGAGACCGAAGAGACGAACCTGAACCATAAATGGAATACTGGAAAATGGATTAGATTGGGAGGGTGAAAGAGGTTTTCATTAACGGTGATACATGAAGTATCTCTTCCTAAGGGATGTAGAACCTGTTTTGCTCCTTCTCGTACCGGACCCATGCTGGTATACCGGAACCACTGGAGCCGTATGCTTCTAACGATGCTCGTACGGTTCCGGAGGAGGGGGGCGCGGAGACCTATCCTGATCAACCGTCTCTATCGAGAGAGGCTTCTTTTTTTGGGTCAGCAAGTGGATGACGAGATTGCAAATCAACCGATTGGTATCATGATGTACTTGAATGGGGAGGACGAAACCAAGGATACGTATTTGTATACAAACTTTCCCGGTGGGGCAGTATTATCAGGAATATCTGTTTATGATGCTACGCAATTTGTTGTACCGGATGCACATACCATTTGCATGGGATTAGCCGCTTCAATGGGATCTTCCATTTCAACCGGAGGAGAGATAACCAAACGTATAGCACTGCCTCACGCTTGGCGCCAATGATTTGTATGGGTCGAAACTATGCCTCCGCCCGATTGCGGTAATAATAGCATGGCACTTAAAACTTGGTGGAATTCTAGGTATGTGTGCAAGGACCGAAGTAGTGAAGCACCGAGATAGTGAAGTGAGTCAGGAAATTCTTCGGTAGGGATTCACCACCAGTAAGTGCATCTACTCTAGCGTCGCAGAAATCCTGGGGTGAGGGATGAATCCCTACAATTTATCCCGAATCGAAGGATCTTGATTCTATCTCCCGTAGAGAATATCCATATAAAACCTTGGGATTGCTGGAAGGGATGAAGCAACGGAACCACCATAGTACTTCTGGTAAGAAAGGGTGGTATATGTAATTTCTAAGAAGCTGGCTCTGGATAAGAGATAAGAACCCCACCCGATTTCTGGAATTGGGATTCTTCCACTTGCAAAATATTTGGTAGTCAGACACGGAGCCGTATGCAGAAGGAGCTGCCCGTACGGTTGTCTTCGGATTGAATTGCAACGATACTGAATCAGGGTTATGATTCATCAACCTGCGAGTTCCCATTATGATGGACAGGCGGGTGAATGTATTATGGAAGCAGAAGAAGTATCGAAACCTTGTGATTGTATTACTAGGGTTCATGTATAAAGAACCGGCAAACCTTTATGGATGATCTCCGAAGACATGGAAAGAGACGTTTTTACGTCAGCGAAAGAAGCCGAAAATCATGGTATTGTAGATCCCGTAGCATCAGAAAACTCTCCAGATTCAAGATTAATTTAGTAACTTCTACTGCTTGGTGGGGAATGTCCGGGACTCACGAGGAGTCTCCCGATATGAACAGGGGAGATCCCTACATTCCGGTACTTTAGGAATCGATACTATTTGGGTGTGGGTATTTACCAAATGTCATTCACGAATATTGATTTGCGGGGGGGGGGGGGGAGGAGCAACACCCAATTCCTCCCTCTCCCAGGTTTATGACTTGTGTGAATCACCGCTATCTCCACCACTTATTCCATCTCCCATATTTTCTATATGAGGTTGCCCGGGAGATAAGGATTCTACCAACTCAATGATTGAGGTGTCCTCCATGGTTAGGAATAGTCCGAACCCCAAAACCCTGCATCTTTTGGATATGCCAACCAATCAACAACTTATTAGGAACGCAAGACAACCAATGGAGATTGGAACAAAATCCCCTGCCCTTCGGGGGTGCCCCCAACGCAGAGGGGTATGTACCAGGGTGTATGTGCGACACGTTTGAATCGTAAACCAAATGATATTGGGGGGTCGGTGTCGCAGCAAGATCCCTTCACTGTAATTAGGCAAAGATCCGTCATCTATATCCTTTACTGAGAGACGAAAATTCATAGTTCTGATTGGTGCAAATCCAATCATCTTAGTGTGAGATGAGAAGCAACTTATCAGTGATACTAAAAAAATCACTAAGCGACGTGGGGATGAGGATATCGATTCCCATATCTCTGCTGGAATCCCTGCAATGGCGGTAGCTTTGCTTTGGGTCAACCATCCAGCCAACTACCGAAGTGAAATACCGTTACTATACAAATAAGTCTTTCTAGGATGAAACTCTTTACCTGATCTCTCAAGTCTTGAGTGGAGCCGGGGATTGGAAACTATACGACTTACCAACAGTAATTCCATTTCCCCCGTCATCGGGAAATCATAGGCTCCGGTGTATAGGAAGGACCCAACTGTCGAGGAAGATACTACGGAAACTTTGGAATCCATAACTCCCTCTGGTGCAACTTCTTTATCAAGAGGCATCTGATCTCGGGGATTTGTGGACGGGAAGGTTAAGGTAGCAAAAGCCATTGGAATCATTATTTTCTACGTCAGATAGGAAAGTCTCTTGCGGGAATTGTTCTTTCAAAAGAATTAAGTGACCAGATTCAGATTCTATTTCAACTATTTCTGATCCTACTAATCCGAATAATTCGGATATCAGGAGTGCGGGAATTGAGAGTTTTGGTGTGCCACCGCGACCGTGCATGCCACCAGATCTACACTTAGCAATTCCGTCTTCTTGCTAGAAGGATGCATCCAGACGGTTCCGATGATATGAGAGAGGTGGGATTCATTCGGGACTGAAGGGGGGGGGGGGGGGTTGTATCACCAGTGTGACAGACAGAGTCCCCAAAGAATAATTTTGATATTTTGTGAGGGTAAACACTCAACGACTAGGGTAAAACGCGGATCTGTGGCTCGGAAACGTCGCAAAAGTATTCCTGAAATTACATCTGGATTTAGGGGAGCTCATTCAAAGCTATTTAGAACGGCGAATCAACAGGAAATGAAAGCATTGGCTTCTGCTTATCGAGATAGGAGTAATCGAAAGAGAGAAATTTGTCGCTTACGGATTGCCCGGATCAATGCAGCAGCACGAGGGAATGGAATTTCTCATAATAGGATGATTCACAATTTATATGAAAATCGAGTTTATCTGAATCGCAAAATACCTGCATAGATAGCTATCCTAGATACTCACTGTTTTTCCGAGATTGCACAACTACCAGTATACGAATCTACTGGTTGAAAATAAGAAACCTCTCCGGATATTGTCTCCCGGAGAGGCGGAACGGACGGTAGTAAACTACAAATATTCCACCCGGAGTATTGGTTCCGACTCCTATTCATTTCTCCATTTAGGGTTAATAGGATCGAGTAGTCGGTTGAATGCCAAATCTTTCAAACTAGAACTTAATTGTCTAGTCGCTAGCAATGCAAGGTCTAATTCTCGTTATTCGAGAACGGTGGCAAAGCTAAAATACGAGCTCTTTTGATTGCGACAGCTATTGAGTGCTGTTGTTTCGGGGTCAACCTACTCATTCATCTGGGTGAAATCCTTCCCTGTTCACTTACAAATCGACGGAGTAAACTTATATTTCTGTAGTCAATAATCTCGTCGGATCGGATGGATGGAGAACGTCTACGCGAAGACTGCTTAGATTTATTCGTGATACCTTTCATGACATTTCCGAAAACTATTGATTATTTTCCAGTTGATTAGAAACAGATCACTTATTTCTTCGACTCTTTGTGAATGGTATGTTTGTAGCAGCAGGGACAGTATCTCCTCGATTCCAATCAAGTAGGTGTATTGCGACGATTCTTACGCGTAGTATATCGAAAAATACCTAGAGATTTGTCGTCAGTCCCTTTTCGGGTGCAACTTGTGCATTCCAAAGCAATAGTTACTCTCGCATCTCTACTTTTAGCCATAGGATTCATTGAAATAAGTGAAGGAAATGGGGGAGGAGTGGATGGGAAGATACCGTCTCAGTAATAAATCATTAATAGAATTCCCGATTTATCGATTTCCAGTAATGAATGGATCGCTCACTGCTCCCCTCACGGAAATCGATCTATTTCTCCCACCTTACTTTTGTTTTGCTCAACCCCCGCCTCCCCCCGACTAGAGAAATGGAAATATCAAGGCATCTGGAAAGAATCGATTTATTTCTATTAGTAAACCGGCTAGCAGCCCAAACCATATCGTAGCCAACACGGGGGCCGTGGAAAGATAAATTTTTACATCTTGCATTGTGAATTCTCCTTCGTTTTTCAATCGACTAGGAAGATGATGTGTCTCTTCCAGTATTTTTACCACGACCAACCCCAGTAAGGGAATCGGATTCTTCCGGTCTGGGAATGATTCGGAGGCGACATCCTCTCGGGACATGGTTACTTCTTAAGTGGGTAGTCAAGTTCTGTGGCTATCAGTTATAATTACTTGGATCACGCGTCTCAATACCGAGAATGCCAGTCGGAGATCGAGACCAATAGGGATGTAGCGCAGTTTGGTAGCGCATTTGTTTTGGGTACAAAATGTCGCAGGTTCAAATCCTGTCATCCCTATTGTTCCCCGTACATCCCAAAATGATATTGGTGAGAAATTGGTGACAAGAGAAATCCATCTGGGTAGATTGTTTGTGTTATTCAACTGATTCCCCCACAAGAGACATTCCATTTATCTTCCTCTCTCCTGGTCGGTGAAAGAACCACTCCGATTAAGAGTCTGATTCTATTCCCGTGTCCGGATGTCCGCAGATTCTGATTAGAATGGAAACTGGCTTACGTGGGGAATGGAGCGCCCTTAGTTCAGTTCGGTAGAACGCAGGTCTCCAAAACCTGATGTCGTAGGTTCAAATCCTACAGGGCGTGTTTCTCCGACTCAAGTCGGTATCAGCTGGTTCGACCAATACCCACACATACTAAGAATTTGCATTTCCCGATCCCTCTGGATTACCAGAGAGATCTTAGGAATGGGAGAAGGATATGGCAAATGAGTCTCCGTCTTCTACCGAATATCTAGTTGGTCGCCACGTCGATATTGCAAATATGCAGTTACAAATAATCCAGCTAGAGTTATTGGGATCAAACCCAACACAATTCCGGATAGCAGTGCTTCAACCATTTGGGTTCACATACATTTAGTACAAATACTTACCGAAAAAGATTCAGGTATTAATTGGTAATAGATGATTGGTAAGTGCGGCGGATCAGTAAGTGCTAATGGGCACTCCTCGTTCCTTCTAAGCTGATACTCTTGTATCATATAAGCCGGATCTTATTCAATCCAACAAATAATACTGAAGTTGAGATTGGTGCGGACGATAGAAAAGCGAAGTGACTCGGTGGAGTAAGCATAGATTTAAGTACCAAATTGATTTAGCAGATAGGTTAGTAGAAAAATAATTGGTTACTCGGAACTATCGAAAGGGGATTCGAAGCTTGGTAGACATAAGAGAGCAGTTTATCCGACGAGAAGATCGCGTTTCAGAAGCTGGGAATGGGATCGACAGTTCATCGAAATATCTCCAACCTCTGAATGAGTGGGAGGAATCGAATCTTCCCAGAAAGAGGAACAAGACAAGATTGGATATTAATATCTCAATTATATGTATCAGATACCCCTACATGACCAGGTTCCCCCGAGTTCTCGATGGAGAATCCTATAGTTCTAATGGCAGGATTTGATACGGAAGTCATTCGAAAGAAACTTAGACGTGGTGGGTTAACCACGCGCGTTGAGACTCACCGGAAGCATCGGAACCTCCAATTGAACAATCGGGGAAAAAAAAAGAATCATATTCTTTCCATAGGTTCTCCTAAAACGCGGAGAAAATACTGATAGATTTGTATACTCGGGGGGGAGGGGGGGAATTACGGTTTCTCCGCTCGGTTTATTTACAACTCGTTTATTTATCCGGCGAAATAAGAGGAATATTGCTGCTTCGAGGGGGGGCTAGCTATACTAATCCAGTATGTTTCGGGTATACCCTCGGTATAATAATGACAACTTAACGGGGATCGCTCAGGTATACCGGTAGATTCTCCATCTACTGGTACTCACACCTCTCGGCAAGCAATCCTCCTTAATCCCGCAGGGATATACGGAGCTGAACATGTCTGGGAATACGGGAGAACGTCCTTCTGCTGACATTATTACTAGTATTCGATACTGGGTCATCCATAGCATTACTATACCTTCTCCGTCTATTGCAGGTTGGTTATTCGTCAGTACAGGTTTGGCTTACGACGTTTCTGGAAGTCCCCGCCCAAATGAATATTTTACGGAGAGCCGACAAGAAGTTCCTTTAGTAACTGGCCGCTTCGATTCGCTGGAACAAGCTGATGCATTTACTAGATCTCAGGAGGTACCAACGACTCCAGATAGAACTTATCCGATTTTCACCGTTAGGTGGCTAGCCGTCCACGGACTAGCTGTACCTACAGTTTTTTTTCCAGGCTCTATATCGGCAAGCAATTCATTCAGCGATAATCCCTATATAAGCTATAAATCCACGACGCAACCGAACCCGAATAAACAGAGTGTGGAATTGAATCGTACAAGCCTTTATCGGGGACTCTTATTGATCTTCGTACTTGCCGTCTCATTTTCCAACTACTTCTTCAATTAGAAACTGAAGAGATTTGATAACCCCAATTGGGAAAAACTAAGACCTGATTTATTTGTGACTGTTCGTGTCTCGAGTCGTGACTAAATAATGAAATCAAAAAGGGAGGGGGGTGGGACAAATGGCCAATACCACTGGAAGGATTCCTCTGTGGCTTATAGGTACCGTAGCTGGTATACTCGTGATAGGTCTACTGGGAATATTCTTTCATGGAGCCTATTCGGGATTGGGATCATCCCTCTGAGAATGAATAAGCATTGGGAAATTCTTCCTACTCGCAGGTGAAAAGATGTGCCGGATCCCGGGGGTTCATAGGTCCGGAAACGGGTCAACCCCCTCTTCCGGAGTCTGTTCTACTGCTCCGGGTGCGACAACCCCCCAGCTGTATATGCTACTCCGCCTCAGCAGAGTCAAATTCTGGTACCGTACTCGGGTGAGTAGGTTATTCGATCGATTCTCTCCCGAAGAATCGATCGCAATTGGATGAAGGGGCGGTAATTATTGCAATCATTTGATAAGTATGGGACAGATTCCTACCGGGATTGGGAGGGTGCATATGCTTTTGATAACAAACCAACCCACGAGTCACTCGTCTGATTCTTCGAGAGATCGAGGGATGGGGGGAATCATATCACATTAAATCTCTGGACTCGGGAGGAAGAAGGAAGGACTCGACCTGAGGTTTAAATCCAATTCCAGGTCGATTTCCTCATAGTAAATTGGGGGGAGTACACGGTGGCGGTGGCTCACCCGCCACCACCGATATCGGAATAGAAAAAATAGTTAGCAAAATTGGATATATTTTCTGATACCTGTCGGGGAGACTATTATTGAAAACTTGGTTTCATCACCGAATATGTTTTTGAAGAATTCCAGTTATTCTTACTGCTAACTGGACTCAACCGGCTCCAAATGATACCACAAGAGTTGTACTTATCGCTTCGTTTAGACGTATAGAAGAGGTAGAAATCCAGAATTTGTCTTTGACTCGTCGGATTTACAGTCAATTACCAACCCTTTCCGGATGGTTCACATCCGAAAAGTATGGACTCAGAAATTCATCTCCGCCAATTGGACTTTCTCGAACTGCTTCTTCTTTGACACTGGGAATATCTGGGCCAGAGTAACCGATGCAAGAAAAAGTAGAAGACCTTGAACACGTAATGGATCCTGAAGTACAATCTCTGCCTCTGCTTGACCGAATCCACCCACGTTAGGGTTATTGGTCGATGGTTAATCAGCTTTAATATATTCACCCTCCGAAACGATAAGTTCGGGACCGGGAGGTACAGTATCAACTACTTCACGACCCCCCGATGTCTCTTGGGTAGTGATTTCGTATCCACCCCCCCTCTCCCTACGTGTTATTCTAGTTATCCTTCCCGTCGCCGAAGCGTTGTAAACCGTATTATTGCTTTTACTTCCATCGGGATAGATCTGTCCCCTTCCCCTATTCCCTCCAACATATAGGGGGTATTTTAAAAAGTGTACCTCTTTATCAACGGCAGGATCCGGTGAGAGAATCGGAAATACGATTTCACTATATAGCTTACCCGGAACCGGACCTATTACTATCATGTTCTTTCTATCGGGGCGATAGCTCTGGAACGAAAGTTTACTTAATTTCTCCCTCGCTTCGGTTGGAAGACGATCAGAAGGAGCCAATTCAAACCCTTCGGGTGGGATCGGTACGGCGCCTACATTCAATCCTCCCTTTTTACCATTTGCAAGTACTTATTTTATCTACATATCATAAGGAATCTTAACAACTGCTTCGGACACAGTATTGGGAAGAACAGATTGCGGAACCTCAATATCCACGGGTTTCTTAGCCAAGTGACGATTAGCACATACAATACGTCCAGTTGCTTCTCGTGGATCCTCGTAATTCTATTGCGCAAAAATCGGATATGCATTTGATACGGATGGACGATTCATTCCATCCAGAGTGATCAACATTGGAAATGACAGGGTCAACCACTTCGCCATCCAGTCCTTACTACTTCTCTTTCGCATAGTTCGATTATTAGTATTAGGGTTTCTCACAAATAGATTGTTTCTTGACATCATAGGTAAAATATTACTCCCCTCTTTTGGAGTATTCTGATATCCCGACGATTGCGGGAATTGCAAATTTTTATCCTCCCACTACCCAATACCAGAAGAGGATAATAAAATCCAATTCCTACGAGAAGTGAGTCTACTCCGTTGGATGCAACTGGCAGATACTCGGTGGAGTGATTATCATTCATTCATTGTGTGATAAGTCGCTACGATTGAAGGAGATATACGACTCAAATGGCGAGGAATCCGATATTTGGAGACTGTGTCTGAAATAACCGGGAAGGTTGAGACGAAACAAGAGATTACATATTTGTTGTGAGCGAATCCCAGATGTTCCAGGAGAGAATCTACAACTATTTCCCAACCGTGGGGGGAGTGAAATCCAATACATAAATCCGTTAATGGTGGAGTAGAGAACGCTTTCGTCGTATCATTTAAGCTATAGAATAACTCCCGAATCCAGGAATTTGAAACTGCGAGTCTTTCTTTACCTACTACGAACAAGCAGATCGAGGTGGCAATGCTAATTACGTCGGTTACTAGGTGCGAGATTATCTGGGTGTTTCCCTCGTTACATATTACCACCAATTGAATAGTTTTGTCATACACATCTGTGCCGTAGTCTTGTAATTAGGTATATACAGAGCCTCTCATTGTTTCACCCAACCGGAGTAAGCCTTCTATCTCCTGAAGTCGTTTGAGAGCTACCTCTTCCCGGAAAGAATTAATAAATATTTGTGACTGGAAGGTATTCCACCAATTTCTGATCCGAGGTTCTAGAAACCAATTCTTCAAGACAATTGGAATCGCGGAAGGGAGAAGTAATAGACATCCGATATATTGAATAGGAGCTACTGCTTGATATTTAGCCAATTCAGAATCGTTAAGTACTAATGAACTCGATTGACCCGTCAACTCTGTGTTGAACCTTGATGAAGTACGAGTTATGGACCGTGGCATCAGACTTATAGACTCATAAGCCGTTGTACTACTGGGGGAATCCACTGATTTGCGGACAGAAAATTTATCATTTGAGTTATCATTTATTTGGAGTGACGGAGAAGTTGTGGGACGGTGCCGTGTCCAGGAATCAGGATCATTTGGAGTTGCTTCGATCCGAGCCAATTTCCTATTCATTTGTTCCGTCTTACTCGATTCTCTTGACACATATTTACCCGCAGGAGCCAAAGGATTATCCCCTGGTGGATTTTGCGATAAATCACCAATTATGTTTGGTTTCCTCCCCACCCTGCAGGGATCTAGACGAACCAGTGGAGGCGCTGATTGAAGAGGCAGAGCAACTGGGGGGTGAGATGGAGATGCATCACGGGACCTTTCCTCTGTCGATATTTCTTTCCCACGGGAGGTAGGAGGATAATTCCCGATCAGGAGCAACTGGCGTTGCTTCCTCCTGATAAAGAACTTAAGACTATTCCGAATCTTCGATACAGATATGCTGATCCTACATTCTAAAAGACTCCGATATATAGTAGATAGAGATTTACTAGGTTCTGCATCCGTATGAGCTACCGCAGCCTGTGACGAATCTTCCGTAGATGATATTGTTTCTAGATAATAGGAAGAGTCTTCTCTTACGGATTGTAGTCGCTTACTAGCTTCGTAAGCTCTATCCGGGGAGCGACGTGGGGTATTGTAGAACCACCGGAGGAGTCTCCAACAGTATGATTTCATATATTATTTATATGGTGAGGAGGGGAATTCACGAAGTAAATTACTAAGTGGATGAATCCCCGTAATCGAATCCTCTTTTCTAATTCCCTTCTCTAATCGTCACTATACCATCCTAATTTCCTTCCCTCATCTCATTCGCTTCTTCTAGGAACCTCCGGATCGGTCGAAATATTAGAATCCCTCGATTGATACACGTGAAAAACGAGCAAGTTCAGCAGCTTTTTCTTCTGTTTCTCCCGACGCCGAATCCTCACCAATCCGGGTTAGGGGAATGTCTTGCCGACCCCTCATCTTCAAGTAAAGGACTCGACGAGGATAGAAACCTCCTCGAATTTCCAATTTAACTGCTTGTATATCTCTCATTGCAAATTGGATACAAATACGACGGTTTCCCCCGGGGAAACCCCAGCGAGAAATGGGGAAGATTCCTTCTCATTTATCAAATGAATTGTAGCCGCTACCCACATCCCGAAATATCGTACGCCACGGATAAAATCCAGGGAAGAGACCCGCGATACCATAGAAACACATCACAATACCTTGTGGAATGAAAACAATCTGTCCAGATGGAAGTGTGGGGATTAAATCTTCACCAATATAACTAGAGATTCCAACCGCCGGAAAACCCATTGCGCCACGAACCGGGATACGGGCCCAACACAAATTACTGAATCTACGAGAACCTCTTGGAGAATCTACTCGAAACCATTCGGATTGACGATTCATTAATACTCCCTCCAGAAATTGCCTTGTTGGAATGAATCAGCCGCTTATATTGTTATTGGTCCCACCTCTACCCTACCCCCCCCCCCCCTCCCCGAATAGATGCAGATACAGATACAGCCGATGCTTCGACATCACTTCATTTTGAAAAGGATTCTTGGAAGGGATTCTGTTTCCGAGAAGTTTAGAACATTTTCCACTGTTTTGGTGCGTAGGTGGGGGTCGCTAAGATCTATATGTCTTAGCAACGATGGAACGATCCACGTCTCACTTATCCATAAGGGGAAAGTGAGATATAGATTGAGATGACGTTAAAGATTCCCAAGTGCTAAAACAAGTGCTCAAATAAAATAACCGCCGGTGAAGCTATGTGGAAAGAATATATCCGACCGAATCAAAAGCAAGAGTAGTAGTCGTAATTGATCGATCCTATGGAACAATTTCCGTGAGATAGTGTACAGAACAAGAAATTGTAGAATTTCGTCCCGTTCTATATAAATAAACAGAGATATCATTGTAATTGCCGGAAAGACCGAACCTACTAGGGGTACAGAAATGGAAGGTAAATAGGACGCTGTCGTAATGGAATCACCTCAAGTAAGAAAGATATGACACAGATAGATGTATCTATAATGACATTATATTGTTATTTTTATCTTTTATCCCCCAATGTCTAATAATAGTCTCCTTATCTCACGTAGAAAGGAAGTTTTTATACATTCGATATATCGAGACAGTTACTCGGAAATTGCTACGAAATCCATATTGTTTCCGGTAAGGTATCTGATTCCAGCTCCGATCAACTGACTCAATGAATCTGCAGACATCCGCGGTGTCTACTTCGTCGAATCAGGCGCACAGCAGAGTCCGAAATTATACCGATGGTTAATCTCGATTTCTTACTGAGGTATAATTGCATTGTGGCATAATTTGCATGGCGTGATATCAGAGAAGGATAGAAAAGTATTGTTACGACGGTTCGCTGAATAAATTCCTCTCATTGGAGAGGTAGAGAGATTAGTAGGACAACCCCGAATTGATAATTCCTAACTTGATTAATGAGAAGGAGGGAGAGTGATAGAAACGGGGGTTTAACCGAATGGGGGGAAAGGAGGTTCAATTCCTTTTACAAGGAGCTGAAGAATAAAGCTCAGATATCTCACTCGGAACACCTTTTAGAGGATTACGTGGAACAATTGAATCGGGTGATCCATGATCAAATAAAGATTCAGCTACTTGAAAGCCATCGGGTATCTTCTGACGCAGTGTTTGTTCAATCACCCTTTTCCCAGCAAATGCTATGTATGCTTTGGACTCAGCAATAATTACGTCCCCTAACGTACCAGAACTAGCAGTAACACCACCCGTAGTTGGATAGGTAGGAACCGATATATATAATAATCCCTTCTGAACCTGATGTATTTGTGGGACGGGAGGAATCTTAGCCATCTGCATCAGACTCAACGTCCCTTCTTGCGTACGTGCTCCGCCGGAAGCACAGATAATAACTAGTGGAAGGGATTGATCCGTGGCACATTCGATTGAGCGGGTAATCTTTTCACCTACCACAGAACCCATACTTCCCCCCGTGGATTGAAAGTCCGTAACACCAAGCGCAATAGGTGTCCCGTTTAGACATCCCACCCCTGTCTGAACAGCATCAGTTAAACCCGTTCGTTTCTGGGAGTTGATGATGCGACTTCCATGAGAATCCCCGTCAGAGAAACCTGGAACATCTTATGCAGTCATGTCTTCATCCATGGGAATCCAAGTGTCACGATCGATCGGAAGTTCGATTCTTTCTGTACTAGTCATTGGGGGGTGATAGCCGCACTCCTCACAAATATTTTTATTTTGTTTTGGGAATCTCACGTAAAGCATGTTACCGCAGTTGTCACACCGAGTCCACAACCCCCTGTCGGTATCAATGCTTATGTCTCTATTCCTTCCTCTCTCACTCAAAACGTAACCCTTTGTGGCTTTTTCGAGGAAAGCCCCGATCAATCCACCAAATTCGCGTTTATCTTCGAACCGATTTCTCACAGACATAGGAATTTCCTCATTCATTTCTTCTCCTTCGCTTCGGAGGTAAAAACAGTCGATTCTATTAGATTTCATTTCATCAATGAGATAGACACAGAGATGGAGAAATCATTTCTGAACTATCAGGATCAGCGTCTGTTCGGAATAGGCGTCGAATCGAGACTGACTCCGAATCCGATAACTAATTGGCAATTGACTGATCATCTATTTGATCAATCATATGTTAGAACCCCACAAATAATTATCCAATAACACTTCGTGGAAATAGTTGTGTCGTGTACTGAGAGGCACTGAATCATTTCCTTACTACTCGAGTCTCTGCAGCTCGTATTCCACCTCTCCTATGCAAATTGGGGGGGATTCGAACCCCCGTCCCCATGGATCGGAACCATGTGCTCTCATCCGCTGAGCTACCAACTCCGATCCGTGGCATATCGGGAGTATGGAGGGGAATGTTCCTTCTCCCTATACTCCCTGTTCGCCCCACGAATCCTACCGAATGAATGAGATTCCCGAATAGTTACGGAAATTACAATGTATCAATTGTGTCGAATTCAAATTTGATCTGTTTCCATACCTCGCAAGCAGCAGCCAATTCGGGACTCCACTTACTAGCTTCGCGGATAATCTCGTTACCTTCACGAGCAAGATCACGTCCCTCATTACGAGCTTGTACACAAGCCTCCAATGCAACTCGATTAGCTACGGCGCCTGGTGCGTTTCCCCAGGGGTGTCCCAAGGTTCCTCCGCCGAACTGTGAGACAGAATCATCTCCGAAGATTTCAGTTAGAGCGGGCATATGCCAGACATGGATACCTCCCGAGGCTACGGGAAATACACCTGGCATGGATACCCAATCCTGAGTGAAATATATACCACGGCTTCGGTCTTTCTCGATATAATCGTCGCGTAGCAAATCGACGAAACCCAGTGTGACTTCTCGTTCTCCCTCCAGTTTACCCACTACGGTCCCGGCGTGGATATGATCCCCGCCGGACATACGCAATGCTTTGGCTAGGACACGAAAATGGATACCGTGATTTCTCTGTCTATCGATAACAGCATGCATCGCGCGGTGGATATGAAGCAGTAGCCCATTATCTCGACAATAAAAGGCCAAGCTAGTATTTGCAGTGAAGCCTCCCGTCAAATAATCATGCATGACGATGGGTGCTCCCGATTCTCTAGCAAAGACTGCTCTTTTCATCATTTCCTCACACGTACCCGCAGTGGCATTTAGATAATGTCCTTTTATTTCGCCCGTTTCGGCCTGAGCCTTGAAAAGAGCTTCTGCCACAAACAGGAACCGGTCCCTCCAACGCATGAATGGTTGAGAATTTACGTTCTCATCATCCTTCGTAAAATCAAGTCCGCCACGGAGACATTCGTAAACAGCCCTGCCATAGTTTTTAGCAGATAAGCCCAATTTTGGCTTGATTGTACATCCCAGCAAGGGACGACCATATTTGTTCAGTTTATCCCTTTCGACTTGGATACCGTGAGGCGGCCCAATGAAAGTCTTGGAATAAGCAGGAGGAATTCTCAGATCCTCCAAACGTAGAGCTCGTGGGGCTTTAAATCCAAATACGTTACCTACAATGGAAGTGAACATATTGGTGACGGAACCCTCTTCAAATAGATCCAAAGGATAAGCTACATATGCGATATATTGATTCTCTTCCCCAGCAACGGGTTCGATGTCGTAGCATCGACCCTTGTAACGATCGAGACTAGTCAGTCCATCCGTCCACACAGTGGTCCACGTACCTGTGGAAGATTCTGCAGCTACTGCAGCTCCAGCTTCCTCAGGCGGTACCCCGGGTTGCGGAGTCATCCGGAAGGCTGCCAAGATGTCAGTATCTTTGGTCTCATAATCGGGAGTATAGTAAGTTAGTCGATAATCTTTAACACCAGCTTTGAACCCAATACCTGTTTTAGTCTCTGTTTGTGGTGACATGAGTCCCTCCTTACAATTCAATTAGTAAATCCTGCAAGGATGAGATCTGCTCGACATAGATGGAAGAATTCAACGTGAAGCGTGGAATAGGTCCTGATAGATTCGACTCGAGACGTTTGTCGAAACTCTACCTCAAGCATGGGACATTAGTATTTTATAATACGTCCCACATGTAATGCAACTGACTCTGGTTGTTTCGCACGGAAATTGCTTGAAGAATTAGATCGTAATACATCTCGATACATTGACTCGGGAATCTTTTCGTGGTTAGACTGGTCAGTAGAAGCAAAAAAGGGGATTGAATTCGATATCTGGTTCGCTTTGCGAATAGACGGGGGAAAAAAGGGGATTCGACGAATGAGATGTAGCAATCACATCTAACTAGATGGACCAACTCGTGGGTATCGCGCTCTTTTGCCTCCGACCCATATGTGGAGAGGAGGAAATCAAATCCTACAGTACCTGTCACCCATCTGGATGGATCGGAATCGACTTCCGAGGAAGCAAATGATATGTTTGAAAAAGGGGGAGAAGGGTGTGGAACTAGTAACTCCCCACCATCAACCAATTAGCAATGAAATGCCAGATGGTTCTGCCAATTCGACAATCAAATGAAGATAATACACCAAAACAGTTACGAAAACCAGTTCTTCTGCTTTTGGAATTTCTAAATCAGTGGAGAGAAATGTGGGATATATTACCCAGATCATTGGACCAGTATCGGATGTGTCTTTCCCTCCAGGTAAAATGCCCAATATCTACAACTCTTCGATGGTTAAGGGGAAAAACCCGGCGGGTCAAGAGATTAATGTTACTCGTGAGGTGCAACAATTACCGGGTAATAATGAAGTCAGAGCCGTAGCTATGAGTGCTACAGATGGTCTGATGAGAGGTATGGGCGTCGTCGATACAGGAGCTCCTCTCAGTGTTCCTGTTGGTGAAATTACTCCTGGTTGAATCTCTAATGTCCCTGGTGAACCCGTCGATGACTTGGGTCCCGTAGATATTGGTACGACGTCCCCCATTCATAGATCCGCTCCGGCATTTACGCAGTTGGATACTAAATTATCTATATTTGAGACGGGGATTAAAGTCGCGGATCTTTTGGCTCCCTATCGTCGAGGAGGAAAGATTGGATCATTTGGAGGAGCTGGAGTGGGAAAAACGGTTCCTATCACGGAATCAATTAACAACATCGCCAAGGCTCACGGAGGTGTATCTGTATTTGGTGGGGTGGGGGAACGCACCCGTGAGGGTAATGATCTTTACATGGAAACGAAGGAATCGAAAGTTATTAATGAACAAGATATATCAGAATCGAAGGTGGCTCCAGTTCATGGTCAGATGAATGAACCACCAGGAGCTCGTATGAGAGTTGGTTCAACTGCTCTGACAATGGCTGAATATTTCCGAGATGTGAACAAGCAAGATGTCCTTTTATCTATCGACAACATATTTCGTTTTGTCCAAGCAGGATCAGAAGTTTCTGCTTTATTGGGTAGAATGCCTTCCGCCGTGGGTCATCAACCAACTCTTAGTACAGAAACGGGATCCCCACAAGAGAGAATTACTTCTACCAAGGAAGGATCGATAACTTCTATTCAAGCTGTTTATGTACCTGCAGATGATTCGACTGACCCAGCTCCTGCTACAACATTTGCACACCCAGATGCTACCACTGTGCTTTCGAGAGGACTAGCAGCTAAAGGTATTTATCCGGCTGTAGATCCCTTGGATTCGACTTCAACCATGTTACAACCCTGGATTGTGGGTGAAGAGCATTACGAAACCGCACAAGGGGTTAAACAGACTTTACAGCGTTATAAGGAATTGCAAGATATTATAGCTATTCCCGGACTGGATGAATCGTCAGAAGAGGACCGTCTAACGGTAGCTCGGGCTCGGAAGATAGAACGTTTCTTATCACAACCCTTCCTCGTAGCAGAAGTATTTACTGGTTCGCCAGGGAAATATGTTAGTTTAACAGAAACCACTAAGGGATTTCAAATGATTCTTCCTGGAGAATTGGATAATCTCCCTGAACAAGCTTTTCATCTGGTTGGCAACATCGATGAAGCCACCACGAAGGCTGCAACCTTACAAGTGGAGGGTCAATGAAAGGGATGGTACTGAATCTTCGTGTAATGGCTCCTAATCGAACTGTTTGGAATTCTGAGGTTCGAGAAATCGTCCCATCTACGAGTAGTGGCCAGATTGGTGTATTGCCCAATCACGCTCCACTTCTTACAGCTTTGGATATGGGAGTCCCGAAGGTACGTCACGATGGACAGTGGTCCGCAATGGCGTTGATGGGTGGTTTCGCCATGGTAGACAGTAATCAGGTAACAACATCAGTCAACGAAGCAGAACGAGCTACCGAAATTGATCCTGAGGAGGCTCGGGAAGCTCTTCAGACAGCTCAAGCTGACGCAGCTCAAGCCGAAGGCAGAAGGAAAGCTATTGAAGCTAATCTAGCATTTAAAAGAGCTAAGGCGAGATTAGAGGCTTCAAATACTACTCAATCATTCCCACTTTTAGTTGCGCCTGTGAGAAACGACGGGAAAAGCATGATGGGACACACAATGATTTGTTAGTCCCGTAATACTTCGTATCCATCCCAAATATTTGTAGAACTTATTAGGTATCATTTCAAGTATTGTGGTACCTAATGAGTTTTACCTACTATTGGATTCGAACCAATGACTCTCGCCGTATGAAAGCGACACTCCAACCACTGAGTTAAGTAGGCTTCTATTGCTTGTAGTACTCTATTATACCGACCCAGGGAGAGAATTTCAAACAATTAGAACATCAATAAATATTTGATTTTAACGGCAAAAGATGAGTCTCGCCTCCTTCTCGGTTGGTTACCAGCTTGACAGGGATCATCCGATGCATTATACTAATGTAGCCACAGGGCTATAGCTCAACGGTAGAGCACCTCGTTTACACGTGCGCCGATGCTTCTCGGGAAGGGTTCGTCGCTATTCAACCGATCTACGCGGAATATACCGCGTAAGTTACTTATGTCTTACCCTATTGGGAGATGTGGAAGAACAGTAGCATGACGAAGAATCGATCGGAAAAAGGATCGATTTCGGTGGGTTGATATGGTCAGTAGATGATACGTCTAATGCTAAGGGTGGTGGGGGCAATGCGAGGACCTCAACAAGATCTCTTCTTCGTCCTACGAACCTTGAGGTGTATGAGGGTATCGTATCTCCTTCCTAGGCGATCGAGACACTTAGAATTAAGTGGATTTGTGTCTACGGGATGCAAACCTGTGTCAACACTAAGAATCTTCTCGAGAGACTTCGGGATTGCTTCGGAGGGAACGAGTTCTTCGAGCACACGGAACCATTTCTTTGTTATTTATAATGAAGCAAAGGATGGTGCATCAACAATGGCTTCTTCCTCCCATCCGGTGGAAGACTAGTTGATGAGGGAGCCCAATGCCACGAAAGAAGCATGTTGGGTTCGTGAAGCAGTTCAAGAATTTATATATTCCGATCTGCATTACCGAGAATGTTTACGGTTCGAATCCGTATAGCCCTAATCTTTAATGATAAGCCGGTCTCGCCCATCGCAGCGGAACTAATTGAGAATTACCCAGATTCAACGCGACTCGCATGAACTATATAGATCGTAGGGTCACTACTTCCGTTTCGATCAGGGGATAGGGATGAAGATCAGGAAGGAGAAGGAATTATTCATTAATAAGTTCCTCAATGATGGTCAATCGGAGAAAATTCAGATAAGAATCTAAATTGACGGATTGCTTTCCATAATAGATAATCCGTATAAATCAATCTTATGCATCGATTCGGTAGGGAGGTACATACCATACCCCACTACCTACTTAGTAGAATATAGTCCCCATCCGGTTCTTCCGGCAATTTGACTCATCTCACGGATTCCAGCCAAGAGCTCATTTCCGGATGGGGAGTCCCGTTTCTAATAATCTTCTCGCAAGTCCATTTGGTATCCAGCATCTTCCGAGGACTGGATCGGAGGGACGATTGGCTCATCACTGGGGGGGTGTACATCCCGATTCCATTCTGGGATGAGATGTCCGTGAGCCACGTCTGGCATCTCATCCCCGATCGAACGATCGAGGAGTCAGCAACCCCCCCCCCCTTCACTTATCATAAAGATGTTACACCCACACGGTGGGGTGAGAAGATAAATACCGAAGCAGGAGGAGTATGTAAATGTTTTTGCTTCCTAAACACGATTCCTTCCGGATCCTCCTACTAGTATCCATCCTTATTCCCTATACAGCCTTTTCGGTTTCCAGATCCGTCGCACCCATCCGCGAGGGGCCTGAAAAACTAACAAGCTATGAATCAGGTATGGAACCAAAGGGAGGGGCTTGGATCCAATTCCAGATCCGTTATTATATGTTTGCCCCGGTATTCGTTATTCCCGACGTCGAGACGGTCTCTCCCTATCCCCGGGCTATGAGTTTCAGGGAATTGGGTCTATTTGCTTTTACTGAAGTGTCTATCCCCATATCCATATTAATTGTCGGTTCGATTTATGCATGGTGAAAAGGAGCATTGGAATGGTCCTAATTTCTAACTATTCGGGTAAGAGGAACGGAGTCGACTCCCGTGGGGGGAATCCACTAATTAACTCCGTGGAGTCCTTCTCCCCCGATCAAGACACATCAAACTCGATTATTTTGACTAACTTGAATGATCTCTCCAATTGGTCTCGACTTTCCAGTTTGTGGCCACTCCTTTACGGTACTAGCTGCTGCTCCATTGAATTCGCCTCATTAATTGGTTCACGCTTCGACTTCGACCGGTACGGTCTAGTACCAAGATCCAGCCCCAGACAAGCTGATCCCATAATAACGGCGGGTACTATCACCATGAAGATGGCTCCGTCTCTAGTGAGACTCTATGAACAAATGCCCGAACCAAAGTATGTAATTGCTATGGGGGCATGTACCATTACGGGAGGCATGTTTAGTACGGATTCTTACAGCACCGTTCGCGGAGTGGATAAATTGATTCCTGTGGACATTTATTTGCCGGGTCGTCCGCCCAAGCCCGAAGCTATTATTGATGCTGTGACAAAACCCCGCAAAAGAATTGCTCAGGAAAACTATAGGGATCGAACTTCTTGTCGAACCCGGAAGAGATATTTTAGTCTGAATCACCGACTTTTTTTCGTACCCAATACCTATACCGGTGAATACAATCAACGAATCGCAAATCAGTCTTCGAAATCCCTATCAAATATCCTCTCGAAGGGATTGAGTGGATTCGAAAGTATGCATGAAGAATCCGTATCAGAGGCGGGCGGGTGAAGATATTCCACAGAGATATAGAACGTTAGCTAATATGAGTATTATCAATAACAACGGCGATTCCAACATCGAGATGCGGGGTCGATTACCCGCTTGGTCGACTAGACATAGTTTAGCCCACAGACCTTTAGGTTCTGATTACCGGGGTGTCGAGATCCCACAGGTCAAAGCAGGGGATTGGCCTTCTATAGCTGTTGCTTCATATGCGTGCGGTTTCAATTATC
>NW_028239460.1:0-52500 GCF_047967505.1 Dipteris shenzhenensis | reverse complement strand
TCGAGATAGAATCGGAATCCGACATATCTGTAAACTCATGTTACACCGGAGCAATGTAGCGAACAAAAAGAAAAATATAGAATCGGATCCGATTTATCGTAATCGATTAGTAAACATGTTGGTTGATCGTATTCTTAAAGATGGCAAGAAATCATTGGCTTATCAGATTCTCTATCAGGCTATGAAGCGGATTAAGGAAAAGACGAATAAGAATCCACTGTCTGTCCCGCGACAAGCAATACGTAGGGTAACTCCCGATATAGTAACAGAATCCAAACGTGTAGGTGGATCGACTTATCGAGTCCCCGTTGAAGTAGTACCTGCAGAAGGAAGAGCTTTGGCTATCCGATGGTTATTGATCGCGTGTCGAAAACGTTCAGGTCGAAGTATGGCTTTAAGATCAAGTGATGAATTAATGGATGCTGCCAGAAATTCTGGTAGTGCTGTACGGAAGAAGGAGGAGACTCACAAGGTGGCAGAAGCTAATAAGGCTTTTGCCCATTTCCGTTAGTTCCGGGTTCGTTTCAATCCACAACCTCTTATTGGTGGATTGAAACCTTCTACTCCGGAGCGCAGGGTATTAGGAATCAAGATACGCCAGAAGCATATGGATAAGCAGAAATTAAATAATGGGAGAAAGAATATCCAAGTCATAGGGGAAATTTTGTCACTGGTATAGTACCTCATGAAAAAGAGAAAGACTAGTGTCGAATCGTAAAGTCCATAACATCATCGACATGATCAACATGATCGACATGACCAAAGTGATCGACGCAATCGACGCAATCAACATGATCGACATGATCGACATGACTAGAATGATCGACACAATCGACACAATCGACATGATCGACATGATTGGCACTGCCCGCATCCCCGCGACTCCCACCATTCTCAACTATCTCCGCCTGGGGCGGACTACTCACCTCGGGGGGGGGGGGGGATGTCAGGCAACGCCAGCAGATATTTATCCTGTATGTCCCTCACCTCGAATCGATGATTGAGTCGTAGTACATCTAAGGCAAAGCTGGCATCTCCCATGATGTACTCGAGGAGCCGAACTAACGTTGACTTTCCCGTGGTTTATGATAATAAAAGGGAAATGCGTCTGAAAAGAGAGTCAAGGTTTGAAGAAGTATCGTGCGAAAACAAAGGGAAGTCTTCCCGTTTCTTCGGATATTCAATCAATATTAGATTAGTTGACACAGGTGGGATTCTGTGATATACTATGGATCAACAGGCTCATCAGCTTGGGTAATCACCAATCGTTTCGAAAACCAAAAATTACCACGACCGCAACTTTAGAAAGACGCGAAAGCGCAAGCCTATGGGGTCGCTTCTGCGACTGGATCACCAGCACTGAAAACCGTCTTTACATCGGATGGTTCGGTGTCTTAATGATTCCCACCTTATTAACCGCAACCTCTGTATTCATCATTGCTTTCATCGCAGCTCCCCCTGTAGATATCGATGGTATTCGTGAGCCTGTCTCCGGTTCTTTGCTATACGGAAACAACATTATCTCCGGTGCTATCATTCCTACTTCTGCAGCTATCGGTTTACACTTCTACCCAATCTGGGAAGCAGCTTCCGTTGATGAATGGCTATACAATGGTGGTCCTTACGAACTGATCGTTCTTCACTTCCTACTTGGTGTAGCTTGCTACATGGGTCGTGAGTGGGAACTTAGTTTCCGTTTAGGCATGCGTCCTTGGATTGCTGTTGCGTACTCAGCTCCCGTTGCAGCTGCTACCGCTGTGTTCCTGATCTACCCAATCGGTCAAGGAAGTTTCTCTGACGGTATGCCCCTAGGAATTTCTGGTACTTTCAACTTCATGATCGTTTTCCAGGCTGAGCACAACATCCTTATGCATCCCTTCCACATGTTGGGTGTAGCTGGCGTATTCGGCGGCTCTCTATTCAGTGCTATGCATGGTTCTTTGGTAACTTCTAGTTTGATCAGAGAAACTACTGAGAATGAGTCTGCTAATGCAGGTTACAAGTTCGGTCAAGAGGAAGAGACCTACAACATCGTAGCTGCTCACGGTTATTTTGGCCGTTTGATCTTCCAATATGCCAGCTTTAACAATTCTCGCTCTCTGCACTTCTTCTTAGCCGCTTGGCCCGTAGTAGGCATCTGGTTTACTGCCTTGGGTATCAGCACCATGGCATTCAACTTGAATGGTTTTAACTTCAACCAATCCGTGGTTGATAGCCAAGGTCGTGTTATTAACACCTGGGCTGATATCATCAACCGTGCTAACCTAGGTATGGAAGTTATGCATGAACGTAACGCTCATAATTTCCCTCTAGACTTAGCTTCTGTTGAAGCTCCTTCTGTAAACGGATAATACCTGTCTGGTCGTGCAGCATCACTAAATACCAAACCTCGCATAAGGTTTGGTATTTAATGGAGATTCGTCCGATGGAATGAATAGAAATAATAGTAATATCTCGCCATAATCTTACAATTATCAGTTTCCAATCTTGGATTCTGGGGAATCTTTGAAACACCCTTCTAGGATTACAGAGAATGGGAATCAAAGATATTCTCATTCTGATTAGCGGAACGCTTGTAGTCCCGTACCCACTGGAATAGATTGAGAATACATTTTTCACCTAACATATTTTTTCTTGTATTAATATATAGACGAATAATACGTACGCGCATCGAATGAATGACCCTAGTAGATCTTGTTCTCTCCCAGTTAAGAAAGCTGAATAGGGAAAGTAGGGGGCGGACGTAGCCAAGTGGATCAAGGCAATGGATTGTGGATCCATCACGCGCGGGTTCAATCCCCGTCGTTCGCCCATCAGGTTGGAGAACTCGTCTTTATCACTCGGAATAAAATAAGTTGATGAGGAGATAGATAAGACATAGATAGGTTTCTTCAACAATTCGAGATTCCCGAGACAGCTTCAGGTAGGTACGAATACACCCACAAATCACCACATCGAAAGTACTCACTCCATTGGGCCTTGAATCTTTCGATATTATCTATATAATGGAATGTGAGAGGTGGGTAGTATCTACCACATATAGATAAAGTGAAGAGAGATCATGAGGTAAGAGAAGTGGGAGAAGAAAAAGTAAGAAGTCCAGATTTATTCTCTGAAGTTCCGAAGTTAGCAGAAACCGATGGATTCCACTACTCATTTGAATCATTGAAAAATCAAGATCTAGGGGAATTTCTAATTGGTCTATTCTCCAGTTATGAACCCTCCATCAAATTATTTGACTTATGAATTCTGAGTTCAATCTTTTTACGGAATCTGCGCGATTCAATGAAGCGGGGTAATAGCGTGACTCCGGGAATCCTGATGTTACTAACAATACCAATTCCTATGCATCGTTCAGGTGAGAGAAATTTGATCGAAGGAGGTTCTATAGATCTAGCGAAACTAATTAATAGAACTGGTGGAGTAGTAAAAAAACCAGCAACAAATTCTGTTGAATCCTTCTATCCTCTTTCTCTATCAATAAGATGCTCACCTGCTGAAAAGGATAGAAAGGGAAAGACACGTAATTCTTACTATTCGGATTCAAACGGAAATATTTCCACAACTTCGACGAGGGAAGAACCGCAAGTTCCCATATATAGTGCGATGGATCCTTCGGTTTCAGATGGATGGAGGGTCCGGCTGATGAGGGATCCACTCCCCATCAAGAATATATCCAGAGATGTGACTGAGAGGATTGAAAAATCACTGGGGGATAAGAATCTAGAAGATTCAAATGAGTTTTTTGAATTCTATATAAATGTGATACTTCGTAAGGATGACTGTTACTAAAATGATTCTGATTCGTTACTTCTCCGGAAAATCCATGACAAGCAAAGGGTTAATTGGCTACAAACAGCAACATTAAGAAGCGATTCCTTCATTCCCGTAATATCGGACTTTTGGGACAAAATGTTACTCGAATCCAGGGATTCAGTAGATCGGCAGGGAGATGAATCACCGTTCTATTCCGAGCGGAAGGGTCTCTCCAATTTGTCTCTATTTCCACCCCATAAGAATACAATGTCATCTCGTGATGGTGTATCCCTATCCTATAGCGATATAAGAGATTGGTTAAATTCCATTGACGAGGGGAGTTGGACACTATTCCGGGATTACGCCGATTTTTATATGTGGCATTCCTGTCACCAAAGTCCTTCTCCATGGAATAAGGATGAGCGCGAATTGAATCTAACGAGATCTCTCTTAGAAAAGAGATTTATCGAACTTGATTATCTATCGGATAATCAATTACTCACTGAGGTACCAAGTATATTACTAGAAATTTCCTGTGGTTTCTCGAAGTATGTCTCCTCACAAATAGAGACATCTAGAGAATTGGAGGCTTTTCATAGCAACTCAAGGGATGAGTCTGATTCCAGAAATCAGAAGGTTGGGAAGGAGATACCTATCGAAGATACTTGTTTATCTAGTTGAAGTGAGGAGAGAAATCCAGAATATGATTCAATGAAAAGATCTGGAAATGGCTTTGTAGGCAGTTACTCTCCGGAGGAAAGAGCAATATCCACTGATGATTCTCCAGAGGCGGTGAGTCACGGCTTTTCAACAGAATCATCTATACATGAACTAGGTATGGGTCCCACCGCCGATGGAACTCCTATTAAGACATATTTGGCAGAAGAATGATATAAGAATTCCGTGTCTTTCGGTATCGGAAGAATATCTCATTTATGGAAAGTAGAGAGAGATTGTCGGCATTTTACACTCGACTCTCCTTTATTGTTGGGAGATCCTTTCTCCCCTTCTGTAGCGGGAATAGCAGAAAATGATTCCAATAAATGTATTGATTCTTCCTAGAATCGTAAGTGGTTCTTCCAATTATTGGGGTTAGATTCCCACGGAAATGAGGGGGAATTTTCTATTCTACACGCCTATTCACAACTAATAAATGAATCAAGAAACCGACTGACTGGATTTCTTTTAAGAGTTAAAAAATCGAATTTGATTTCCAGTAAGGTAAGAATTGGTAGTAGTAGCGAGGAACCTAGGAAAGCCTTTCTATCGAGAGGAGATCTATCATTTGGTGGAATACTTGACGAGGAATCAGAGATGCAAAATGGCGCATACTTCGATCTTGATAAGATTATTTCAAACCGTTTAGAGATCCTTTTCGATGTACCTGTAGAAAGAACTGATGGAAGTGAAAATCCTACTTTTTCAGATGAATCGGGAGAGGGAGGTAACATATCTTCAACATACTCTCTAGTTAGGGTATATGAACGAAATAGGTTAATATCTCTCTACTCAGTATACACGCTCTTTTCGCGTGACTATTTCTGTACATTAGCTAGTGAATATCTATCCAGAATCAACTATCAATTGGGTAGCCGGGAGGGGGGCGAGGGATCTACTGGTGTAACAAGAATTGCAATTGAATAGAGATTATTGGAATGGAGGGGTAACATAGAGCGTTTGTTGCATGAATGTATTATTTCCCCAATTGATGAATATCCAGATGTTCGGTCAAATGTGCACAGGTGGCTTGATACAATCAGAGACTTGTCTTTTTCCCCTTCCAAGAGAGTATTCGCAGAAATAAGATCCGACTTAGGTAGATCAATCTATGATCTGTCGATATTAGCACTAAATAATATTGGTATCACTATTCGTAGTACGGCTGGGAGGAACAACAAGTATCCCAAGGAATTTACCAATATAT
Organism: Dipteris shenzhenensis; assembly: GCF_047967505.1. Taxonomy (NCBI): domain Eukaryota; kingdom Viridiplantae; phylum Streptophyta; class Polypodiopsida; order Gleicheniales; family Dipteridaceae; genus Dipteris; species Dipteris shenzhenensis. The sequence continues at coordinate 46,820 of NW_028239460.1, read as the reverse complement.
CATCTATTTACCGAATCATTATTCCCAAGTATATTAGTGAAGAAGCTTCGACAGATGGGATTGATTATCTTGTCTATAAATTGAACAATATAGATTATCCACTGCTTGATTTCCTTCTGAGTTCACTCAACCTCGATGAGAAGATATCCTTTCTCAAGAGAATCTTCGGTAGAAAAGATAGTTTCTTCATCGAGTCCGGATTGTTAATGGATGAAGAATCGGTAGGCTCCTCAATCTTCCTAAAACCCGCAGTTAATCCATTTCTTGTTGAATCATCCTGTATCGAATGTATTGGAACAAAACTCCCGAATGGTGCTTATTCCGCTACGGGAAGGCAGGATTGGGATCTGTTTCTGGATAATTTGAATTATGGGAAAGGTTCGAATAGGAATATTGGGAGTATTTCGGGATCCATTTCCGATGAAGTAGATACACCAAACTTTATAGATTACTCGCATTTACCCGTATTGAACTGTGCCGGAAGGGATTTTATCTCAATAATCAGAAGAAGGGATTCGTTGGTTGGAGGATACAGCAGTAGTTACTCTGACATCTTAGAGAATTCGTATACGGGCTCCGGTGATGAAGTCATCCCATCTCTTGAAATAGGATCCTTAGATACAAAAAATATCACTTCATCTATTCAATCCCAAGTGTCTGATTCGTTGTTACCCAATTCCTCGCAACGAACGGAAAGGGAAACTATTGATCATATACTCGCAACAACCGAATCGACTCCATCTGATCTGGATGAATCTGCGATACCACCACTAACTCATTCAGATAGATTTCTTGACTCTATTTCGGATCTAAGAGGACTACTGACGGGGTTGAACTTATCTCCTCGCGAAACGGGAGATTCGTCTCTATCTTCATGTGGTAGCGATGGAAATTACTTGGAAAGAACATTGATAAACTCTAAGCTATCGGCTGATTGGCGATCTCGACCCCGTCTCAAAAATTCGGGAGTGGATCAAGTCGATTCGGAGGGATCCATTGAGAAGAGATCAAACTCGAGGAATGATTCTATTGGGAATCAATTCTATCAAAATGATTCACACATTGGTTATTTTTGGGAATCAGAAGAATCTGAGACGCTTTATTGGTCAAAGAAATTCTCATTATGCAGCAGTGTAGCATCAAGATCTCCAACAGGATTAACTGGAGAGAAGGTTCTGTACGAAAATACGAGGCTTGCAGATACACGTGTCTAAAAAGAACCTATTCTTCCATCTCATCTCATTAATTTCGATGAGTTATCAAAGGATTTAAACAAATATAAGATCTCTTGGATCTTTTGGAGAGACAATATCTGCGAGAAATGGAGCCCATTCGGAGAATATATACCTCGGTTTTTCACCCCTAACTGGTGGAGATACTTTTATGATCTGATTAGAGAGATATATCCAGAAATAGTACTCAAAGTAAGTGATGACTTGAATTACACTTTCCCCGGAATTACGGAAAGAGTTGCTGAGGATATAGGTAATGCTAGAGCTTGTTTATCGTTAAGCCTAAGATCAAGATTCAGAAACGATTCCATCAGTAACGTATTATCTAAAATAGATCTCTCTATTTTCGAAGAAATTACTAACTAAACGCAGGTGTCGCATTCGAGATGGTCAGTCTTTAGATTTTCGAATAAGTATGCCCCATCCTACCTCGTTTTCTCGATATTATTTGTTCTTGCATTTCTCAAGCATTATTTATCTGCTGTTTCGGGTTCCAATTCCCCTCACTTGTGGAAACGTTTCAATATCACCGGATATTTAATAGACCCAATGCGTGGGTTTTATCTGGAAAAGGTAATGTATTCTCCCTCGACAAGGTAAATGTAAACGAAAGATCTACTGATACATTCCCTGAAGAGATTCCTGAATTATACAAATAATATAATCTTCTATTACCTTGTGAAAAATGAACTAGATTCGTGGATACTTCGTAGGAAAAGCTCCGACACCCTTAAGATTAATAAACAATTACTGACTCAATATCTAGTGACAAATAAAACTATTTCCAAGTATGAATCGAAATTAAATTCCAATTACGATTCATTGAGCGGTGGGATTAATCACGAACCCACCCCAGAAGAAGGATCTAATCTTTTGTCATACCTACTTCGGATTCGTCAAAATGATCTATCAAATTACGAGATCTGTGAGTTGGATCCTGCGGAGAAGTGGGCTCTTCTTGCCCTTGAAAGAAATATTCTCCTTTCAGCGACAATGAGACGAAAAGGCATTCCGAATATTCCATGTCGTGACGTACCTATTTTGCTTTCATCAGGATTATTACCATCTGAAGGAGTTCCACTAGTAGGACCCATAGAAACTGGACGATCTTATGTAGTTAGGGATATAGCATCCAATTCCTACTTTCCGTCGGTGAGACTGCCATTGAGGAAGTTGTTATACAACAGATCATATTTCAATAATGTACGTGGGACTTTCATTTCGAAACAGAGCGTAAACCGATTGAATCTTATTTTTGCAATAGCAAAAGAGATGTCTCCCTGTACGATATGGATTCAAGACATTCATGAGTTGAATGTTAATCGCCTGTATCACAGATTAGAAGCCGATCCCAGATTCTTACTCTGCCTAATATTGAGGAGTATCGGTAATGGGCGCAGGAATCCTTGCATTCGCAAGAATCTCGTTATTGCTTCGACTCATGTACCTGCAAAGGTAGATCCAGCTTCAATAGCTCCGAATTGGTCGAACTAATTGATAAATCTCCGAGGGTCTAACAGGCGTCAGCGTCAAAAAGAATTGTCAATTCTCTCGCGTGTCAAAGGCTTTGAAATAGAAGCTGATCCCTCTTTTCTCGAAGGTACTGGGTCTGGAACTACGGGTTATAGCAAACGAGATCTATTTTCTCCTGCTAATGAAGCATTATTAATCACTACTTCTAGAAGAAGAAAGATTGTATCCGATAGTGCAATTAAATTAGCTTTACGTAGACAAAATTCAATTGTTACGTATATAGGTAACGGAATCCGATTCGGTTCTGGATATGAAATACTTCCTTACAATATAGGAAAAGCTATTCTGAAAAATGGTTTGATAGATACTTCCCCTGCAGATCCCTCATTTATTGGTAGTAATACACTGAAGAAGAGGTTTTACCACTTGTATAACTGGTATTTGGAACCTTTAATAACCGAGTCAACAATTAAGGAATTCGCTATACTTCCGCATATCTTAGGGCTATTGGCCGGATTAGCAGCTCGTGATCCTTGGTTCGGAATGGATATGAGAGAGGAAGAGAATCTCGTTGTTATTGATAAAGTTGTAGAGAATGATTCTAACTTAGCCTGTGGTATCTCGGAAAACCTTTTGAGGGATTTCTTATGTTCAGAAATCTGTAGAAGTAGAAGTCAATTCGCTAATAGTCCTCCTCTTCCTTCTTCCATCGAACCCAGGTATTCTCCAGATATAATCTCTGCGAGTCGTTCTTATAAATCTACAAAGAAGGGGGTGTCTAAGATTCCAACTGATTCTGAAATGGAACAGTCGAGTGAAGTAGACTCGATTCCGAAGGAAGTGTCGCGTGGGATTACTTGGTCCCCCAAATTTTGGCGTTTTGGTTTCATGCGAAGTGGCAGTTATGAATCGATAAGAGTATTATCCGAATCGAATAATTTGTATAATTCGATCTTTTTTCATCGGAATCAGGATCAAATCCCCCAACGGGATTTCGAATTGAATAAGATTAAGTCTAGTGGAAAGAAATCGCATAAGAGAAAAGGATATCTTTTCAGTTACAAGAGAGCCTCGGGTAAATCGAGACAAAGAGACATTAAAAGATTAGAAAATTAATTGGATAATCTATCATTACGCGAGCAATTTCTTGAATTAGGAATCCCCAACTCATCTAATCAATACGAAACGCAATGTAATCGATCCGATGAACCAATTCTATTCCTGGGGGGGCGCTTCACCTGGGATCCCATGCTTCTATCTCAGCCGGATCATAACATTCCCTCTTCACGTCATAGTTTATTAGCGAAACAAGAACTGGTACGGAGGCTTTATGTTACTTACGGTACGAGGAGGGAGCGCGAGAAACATTTCTCAAATGAAAAGATTAGAAATTTCTTTCTTCTTCGTGGATATGACCGGAAATCGATAACTGAATTATCTACCAAGCGGTGGAAGAATTTCCCTTCGGGTGAAGAACGACACTTTGAATACGTCAAAGAAACCTAATTCATGCATATATATTTGCAATACCCGCAGATATTTGTTCCTATTCACTCGTATCAAAGCATTCCAATGGAAGATTTGCAAGAGCGATTCCTTCGTTTCAGGCTTATGGTTCATAGAGATAGATGGATGAGACGGAATCGTCACTCATCCAAAGATTTTCTCATTCATAACATGTTGTTTGAAAGTTACCACTACCTATTCAATCTATTTCGATTTAGTGGGACGTCACCGGATCGAATAACAAGACAATTATTGAATGGGAATTCGATATCGCATCATAAAATCTCGGATATTCTTGACTCAGTCTGGATCCCTAGCAATATATAGGGCTATTCAGGATTCGAATTGGTGAAAGGAAGATACATCTTTTCCCCTTACTGATGCAATAACTTCTGCTTATAGAATTCCGGATAATTACTAAGTTATAGATCACCTTCGGAGTCTTCCTATTCGGGAGATGGAAGCAACATTCGAAATCAAGAAGGAGTAGGAATCTCTTATATGGAAAATGTAGGAAGTAGTTCGTAGAGGACGTAGTAGTTTTCCAACATCCTTATCGGAACAAATCCTTGATGAAGATGTCGATCCATTCTGTTTGAGATTCTCCGGAGATTCAATTTCTCGGTGATCAACGGTAATATGGGGAGGAAGGAGGGGCATTCCCCTCATTCATCTTTACATTCCAAAAATTCATTCTAAAGTTTGGATTTTCCCGTATCCAACTAGATAATCAGGATTTCAAGTCCTTTCCATTGTTTCCATTGGAAGGGCTCTAAGGACCCCGGGTCCTTAGGGGATGGACCATCTAACCGAATCCCAAAATTTTAGTTCATTCAAATTCACTAATAGGGATTCTTGGTGACATCCTAACTAATGCCCCGACTAACTACTAGGATTTCTGGTCCTAGTCCAGATACTGGGGTCTCGTGACGCAGTTTCATCACACTCTAATTGGCTACTACGACTTTCAGTCCCACCTCAGGTACTAGGATTTTTAGTCCCCTCGAAGGATTTCAAGTCCCCCGTCTTCTTCAAGGATTTCCAGTCCTGTCTTCTTCAAGGATTTGAAGTCCCCTGATAAGGATTTCTAGTCCCGTTGAAAGACCTACTTGGATCTCCTCGAATCTCGGGATTCTGAGTCCCAGCCTCACTTGAGAAAGAAGCAGAAGGTGTTTCCTATTCGATACCTAATACTTCATATCCAAATCCCCGGACGGCGGAGAATTCTGGTCTCAATAATCAACAATCGGAGGATTTGCATCCCCATGTTTGAGGGTTGGGCACTGGAAAGACCAGAATCCTCCGAGGATTTTTCTTCCTATTGGGAGTTTGGGAGGCACCGGAGAGACCACTTGTCTCTCGAATCGAGGAGGTATTTCGAGTGCTCATTTGGGAGATAAGCAAATCAATTGAATGTGAATCTTTAGTGGTAGAGAGAATAAATCTTTGATAAATCTTTTAGTATATAAGGGTTCGATCTGAATAAGGGTACGAGACCTTCTGCCCCGAGGAAGTATTTCGAGTGCTCATTTGGGAGATAAGCAAATCAATTGAATGTGAATCTTTAGTGGTAGAGAGGATAAATCTTTGATAAAGCTTTTAGTAGATAAGGGTTCGATCTGAATAAGTGTACGAGACCTCCTACCCCGAGGAGGTACTCATTTGGGAGATAAGCAAATCAATTGAATGTGAATCTCTAGTGGTAGAGAGGATAAATCTTTGATAAACCTTTGAATAGATAAGGGTTCGATCTGAATAAGGGTACGAGACCTCCTACCCCGAGGAGGTACTCATTTGGGAGATAAGCAAATCAATTGAATGTGAATCTCTAGTGGTAGAGAGAATAAATCTTTGATAAACCTTTGATAAAGCTTTTAGTAGATAAGGGTTCGATCTGAATAAGGGTACGAGACCTTCTGCCCCGAGGAGGATTCGGACCTCCACGCTCTTCAGCACCAAATTTTGAATCTGGCGTGTCTACCATTTCACCATCGAGGCTCTACTCCTTATTCCTTACCTTTTTACTTCCCACCACCCCATCTTTCTCTATGGATGGGGTCCGGAATATGTTTCTATCAATTCGATCCTAGTCCCTCATCAAAAGCAACCCTTTACTTATTTTTCCCAATCTTATTTCTTCGTCTCTCTATATCGAAAAGGATTTCCAGTCCCCTGGAGGGACTTCTAGTCCCCCTGCTGAAGGATTTATAGTTCTCTCCAAGGATTTTCAGTCCTCCTGTTGAAGGATTTCCAGTCCCCGGGAAGAAAAAAGGATCCATAAATTTGTTCTGTATCGATTCCATCCCAGCTCCTCGTCAAGAGCAAACCCTTTCTCCTCCTCTACCGATCCTGTTTCTTCGTCTCTCTCCATCTATAAGGATTTGAAGTCCTGTCTTATTCAAGGATTTCCAGTCCTCTTCAGGGATTTCAAGTCCCCCGTCTTATCCAAGGATTTATAGTCCTCTTCAGGGATTTCAAGTCCCCTGTCTTATCCAAGGATTTATAGTCCTCTTCAGGGATTTCAAGTCCCCTGTCTTATCCAAGGATTTATAGTCCTCTTCAGGGATTTCAAGTCCCCTGTCTTATCCAAGGATTTATAGTCCTCTTCAGGGATTTCAAGTCCCCTGTCTTATCCAAGGATTTGAAGTCCTCTTAAGGGATTTCAAGTCCCCTGTCTTATTCAAGGATTTCCAGTCCTGTCTTATCCAAGGATTTATAGTCCTCTTAAGGGATTTCAAGTCCCCCGTACTCTTCAGGGATTTCAAGTCCCCCGTACTCTTAAGGGATTTCAAGTCCCCCGTACTCTTAAGGGATTTCAAGTCCCCCGTACTCTTAAGGGATTTCAAGTCCCCTGTCTTATCCAAGGATTTCCAGTCCCCTGAGAAGGATTTCAAGTCCCCCGCCCCCGATAAGGATTTCAAGTCCCCCGCCCCCGATAAGGATTTCAAGTCCCCCGATAAGGATTTGAAGTCCTCTTCAAGGATTTTCAGTCCCCTGAGAAGGATTTCGAGTCCTTTGAGAAGGATTTGAAGTCCCCTGAGAAGGATTTCAAGTCCCCTTTCTTCTTTAAGGATTTGAAGTCCTCTTCAAGGATTTTCAGTCCCCTGAAGAGGATTTCAAGTCCCCTGTCTTCTTTCTTTAAGGATTTGAAGTCCTCTTCAAGGATTTTCAGTCCCCTGAAGAGGATTTCAAGTCCCTTTTCTTCTTTAAGGATTTGAAGTCCTCTTCAAGGATTGTCAGTTCCCTGAAGAGGATTTCAAGTCCCTTTTCTTCTTTAAGGATTTGAAGTCCTCTTCAAGGATTGTCAGTTCCCTGAAGAGGATTTCAAGTCCCTTTTCTTCTTTAAGGATTTGAAGTCCTCTTCAAGGATTGTCAGTTCCCTGAAGAGGATTTCAAGTCCCCTGTCTTCTTTAAGGATTTGAAGTCCTCTTCAAGGATTTTCCGTCCACTGAAAAGGATTTCAAGTCCAAGGATTTCCAGTCCCCTGGAAGGGTCTATGAATCGGACTAGATACATTATACAAAATCAAACCGTCAAATGCAAGACCTAATTCTCCTTGTTATCTATCACTCTCGCTCGGATCTCCCTCAGTGAGGGAGATTTGACGATCGAGAAGGATTTCAAGTCCAAGGAAGATTTTCAGTCCCCTCGAAAGGATCTATGAATTCGACCCATTTCTATTATAGCTAAGAAAACTGTCGAGCGCAAGACCTAATTTTCCTTGTTATCTATCAATCTCGATCGGATCTCCCTCAGTGAGGGAGATTTGACGAGAAAGATCTCAATTCCAAAGATTTTGAGTCCCCTCGAAAGGGTCTATGAATTCGACCCATTTCTATTATAGCTAAGAAAACTGTCGATTGCAAGACCTAATTTTCCTTGTTATCTATCAATCTCGTTTTGAGATCCCTCGGTCTCAGTAGAGGGAGACTTTGACGAGAAAGATTTCAAGTCCAAGGAAGATTTTGAGTCCCCTCGAAAGGGTCTATGAATTCGACCCATTTCTATTGTAACTCAGAATGCCGTCGATTGCAAGACCTAATTTTCCTTGTTATCTATCAATCTCGATCGGATCTCCCTCAGTGAGGGAGATTTGACGAGAAAGATCTCAATTCCAAAGATTTTCAGTCCCCTCGAAAGGATCTATGAATTCGACCCATTTCTATTGTAACACAGAATGCCGTAGAGCGCAAGACCTAATTTCTTGGATTTGATTTCAATTCCAGGGGACCGCCATGGGCCTTAATTTGTTATCGCTGCAAAATCGTCCTGACGATAAGGAGTCGATTCCAAGTTAAGGGATTTAACGTCCCCTGGACTAACTATGAATCATAGATGTACTATCAAAGTCCAGAGGATTGTCGCTGCAAAATTGCCCCTGTCCAAGAATTTACAGTTCACTAGGAAATCATAGCTAGATCAATTATAGCTAAGAAAACTGTCGATTGCAAGACCTAATTTTCCTTGTTATCTATCAATCTCGATCGGATCTCCCTCAGTGAGGGAGATTTGACGAGAAAGATCTCAATTCCAAAGATTTTGAGTCCCCTCGAAAGGATCTATGAATTCGACCCATTTCTATTGTAACTCAGAATGCCGTCGATTGCAAGACCTAATTTTCCTTGTTATCTATCACTCTCGTTTTGAGATCCCTCGGTCTCAGTAGAGGGAGATTTGACGAGAAAGATTTCAAGTCCAAAGATTTTGAGTCCCCTCGAAAGGATTTCTGAATTTGATCCATTGATAGTGTACATCAGAATGCCGTCGAGCGCAACCCCCGTTTCTATTAAATTGAAAGAATCTGCGGCGGAAAGAAGAATTGGTCTCTTTTGCTTTCTTCTAGAAGTCTGAAGGCAACCCCGCCTTGAACGTACAGGTATCGGATGAAATGACTTATCCATTAGACGAAATTGGAGCATGGAATTCATCGGGAAGCGACCTGAATTGCTACGGAGCAGAAGACTGGGGGTGTGAACCGAATCATTTACACAACCGCTCCCATATGGGAATCACTTAGTCGCATGTACCATTAGGAGGGTTCAATCCTTGTAGTACTGCAAAGGATTGAACAATATTATGGATACCATCAGGAAATACTTATATCTCCTCCGGAAGAGACGAATGATCATTGGGAGGCGCGTGATCATTTCTCCGACACTGTTTCATCACCAATTACGGAAATGGACTAGTTGGAGCGACGGAAGTGGCTTTGGATACAAATCATTCAGAAAGATTCCATTATTTCATGTGACAACTCAAAATAGGTCTGGAATGAGGTATTCCGTGTAATCTCGATGATGGGATCCATTGATATACCCAGTAGAGTTGATGCTGGTACACGAACAATCATAGCTATTTCAATGGAACTCTTCGAAATCGAAGTAGATGGAGAAACTAATGGATCCTGTATGTAAATTGTTGATGTGTCACCCCCTTCGGTGAACATTAATTTAATTATCTTCGGATAGTGATATATAGAAATGACACTTGTAATGGGAGCTACCAGAACTAATGGGTACGAGCCAGCTTTCCATCCATGCCAGAAGGGGTAGGGTTTACCGGAAAAACCTGCTAATGGAGGGATACCCCCTGGGGATGGTAAACGTATAACTAGAGAGAATGTTAGAACAGGATCCTTCATGTATGGTCCCGCATAATCCCTAATGTTATCAGTTCCGGTTCGTGAACCAGATAAAGTGATGCGAGCGAAAGTCCCTAGATTCATGAATATGTAGATAGAAGTATAACTTATCATACTCGCATAGCCATTATCAGGATCCGCAGCAAGTATTCCAATCAGAATATATCCGATTTGGCTTATGGAGGAATATGCTAGCATACGTTTCATGCTTGTCTGAGTAACAGCAATTAGATTCCCCAATACCATGCTAAGGGTAGCTAATATTCCCAAAGCGAGATGCCATTCACTGGATAGGTATGAGAAAGTAATACCGAGGAGTCGTGTAGATAAAGCTAGAGCTGCTACTTTGGAAGTAGCAGAAAAAGAAGCAACGACTGGTGTAGGAGAGTTAGAGTCGGAGAGGAGATCCTCGATCTTCCCGCTCATTCAGAACCGTGCATGAAATTCTCACTTCACACGGCTCCTAGTTCGTAAGAGATTTCTAAGCTCCCAGAACCTTCCCCGTGTGTGTATCAAATCCACTTCTTCCTCGGTAATTCAATATGAGTAATAATTGGTAGCTTCTCGGGAAATCCCCTATCAGTGATTCCTTTTTAAAATGGTAGTTACCAACGTGGATACCTAATTACATCAAACGTGAGTGACGGGACCTTAAAGATTATACTGTATTATACCACAAGTGGGATTAACTAGCATCCATGGCTGAACGGTCAAGGCACCCAACTCATAATTGGCGAATTCGCAGGTTCGACTCCTGTTGGATGCAAACAAATGGGGGGAGAGGGTTTCATTCGGGTGACAAAGTGAGTAACCGAAATAGGGAGGTGGAGTATAATGGGTTCCGAAAACTATACGGGAACCAAGAAGTGGAAGCAATTATGAATTCGGATAGTAAGAGAGTTTGTTTGAATTGGAAGAGCTAAAGGGACACGAGAAAAATTATGGATAAATTGATAAATCAGATACTTACTGAAAAAACTATTCCTCCATTGCAACGAAACCAGTATACCTCCGATGTGAATCCAGAATCGAACAAGACTGAAGTCAAGAATTGGATTGAGCAACTTTTCAACGTTAAAGTAAGACACATGAATAGTCACCGACTACCAGATAGAAGGCGTAGGGGTAGAGCGTCCGGGTCGATGCATCGTAAGAGAATGATTATTACGCTTCACAAAAATGATTCCATTCCGCTATTTCTGAGCAAGTAACCCCCGCAAATTTCACTAACGACAAGGAGGAAGAGGAGATATGGTTATCTGATTATATAAAGCCTATACGCCTGGCACACGCAATAGATCCGTTTCAAGTTTTGAAGAAGTGACGAGATGTAAATCCCGGAAAGGACTGACTCGTGGTAGTGGACCAAGGAGCGGACGTACTAGTGGAGGGACTATTACTGCTAGGCATAGAGGAGGTGGTCATAAACGACTATATCGTGAAATTGATTTCCGACGGAATAAAAAAGATGTTGTTGGAAGAGTGGCAAGTGTCGAGTACGACCCCAACCGCAATGCATACATATGTCTCGTGAATTATGTGGATGGTGAAAAGAAACATATCTTACATACTTGAGGGGTAGAAATCGGAGACACTGTAGTATCCAGCCCCGAAGCATCTATTTCAAGTGGAAATGCCCTACCTTTGAGTGCGACTCGAATAAGTGATTCACGTATTCGGAAATAACCGATTGGATTTAGGGTTGAGTCCATAAACCCAACACTAGACTCGAGATTCTTGGATCTTCCGAGGTGGACTTCGATAGGGAAACCGAGGAGGGACAATAGCGGGTGGTCAGGTGTAATAGTATCAAATAGCTATTAACCTGCAGAGGTAGGATAATATGGAGAGAACTGGATGGTCTCGAACAGGGACAAGAAATCAAAGGGGCATCCTCTGTTCGGTGTGGCCGAAAGGCAGAGGAAACGGGTCACTCGCCGCGTTCGGTATGACGGTCAAAGGCAGAATCGAAGCCACGAAGCGGAGTGAGAATGAGTCTCCCGGGGGGACTCAATCCCGGTATTGAAAATGTCTCCTAAGTTATCTAGAACATCAAATGATGTTGGCGTGAATGACTGAATTCATTGATTCTGTTGCTGAATGAGTTGCGAGACAGAAGCCAGATGCCGGTGGAGAACCCGAGGGTGTAGAAAAAGCTGGATATGCGAGTTTACCCTAGAACTGGTACTTTCATTTCTCGTTGGCGACATCCGGCGAGGATATCGCCTTCTGTATCCGGAAAGCTGTATGCTTTGAAAAGGGCTCGTACAGTTTGGGAAGAGATTCTATCCCGAATACTGGGGAGTAAAGGGTCTACTTCAACCAAGATACCTCTAGGTACGGTCATACATAACGTAGAAGTAATACCCGGGAGAGGTGGATGATTAGTTAGAGCGGCTGGTGCTACGGCAAAAGTGATTGCAAAGGAAGGTTGATTGGCTACATTAAGATTACCCCCCGGCGAGGTTCGTTCAGTATCTCAGAATTGTTTAGCTACTGCGGGACGAGTCGGAAACGTCGACATCAATAATGAGGGTTCGGGAAAGGCTGGATCTACGCGGTGGTTAGGTAAACGTCCAAAAGTGAGGGGTACAGCTATGAATCCCGTCGATCATCCGCATGGGGGGGGGGAAGGCAGAACACCCATCGGTAGGAAGAAGCCATTAACTCCATGGGGTTGTACGGCACTCGGAATGAGGAGTCGGGAAAGCGGTAGATACAGCAATCCGTTCATCCTTCGCCGCCGTAAAAGTAATTAATTGGTAGAAAGACTGGGTGGAGGGTAATTAACTATGGCACGTCCACTCAAGAAGGGTCCTTTTGTAGCTAATGATCCAGTAAGAAGAATCGAAATTCTCAATATCCGGAAGGAGAAAAAGATAATAATAACCTGGTCTCGTGCTTCCGCAATAGTTCCTATCATGATCGGTCATACCATTGCTGTTTACGATGGGCGGGAGCATCTACCCATTTATATAACTGACCGTATGGTGGGTCACAAACTGGGTGAATTTGTACCTACCCGGAGTTTCCGGGGACATGCCAGAAGCGATAAAAAATCTCGTCGATAATTGGGGAATCATATTTCATGGGAACCGAGAAAGAATCAGAGGTAAAGGAGGCGCAAGCTTCGTCCAGACGTGTTAATATGTCGTCTACAAAAGTACGACGAGTCATTAATCAGATTCGGAATTGTTCGTATGAACAAGCCCTTGTACTACTCGAATTTATGCCTCGCAGAGCATGTCACCCCATATTGCAATTGATCCTTTCCGCAGCCGCAAATGCTAATAACAATTATGGATTGACTAAATCTAATTCGTTCATCAGCGAAGCCTGAGTGGATAACGGTACCAGTCTGAAGAGATTTCGACCCAGGGCTCAGGGACGTGGTTACCCAATCAGAAAACCTACCTGTCACGTGATTACTAAAATGAAGAGCAAAAGGTAGAGCCGATACTAACTACATATTGACAAGTAGAAGTGGGGGAGGGGTTGTATGTATATATATATACATATATATGTGTATATATATATATATACCGGGTAGATATTGGTATTGAAATACAGGAAAACATCTACGGGGCAAAAGATTCATCCACTTGGTTTTTGACTTGGCATAAATCAGAGGCATTACTCCCACTGGTTCGCGCAACCAAAAGATTATCCGAGATTCCCCGAGGAAGATGAGAGAATACGTACTTGCGTTAGGGAGTATGTACGGAAGCATATAAGGGATTCCTCAAATTATGGGGGAATTGCACATATAGAGATCTACCGGAAGACGGACCTAATTCAGATAGAAATTCATACGGGATTTCCAGATCTATTGATTGAGGGACGTAGCCTGGGAATCGACCAATTGAAAGCGAATATGGAAGAATCATTAGGTTTTGGGAATCGGAAGCTTCAAATAATCCCGAATAATATCCTCCAGCCGTATGGCGAACCGAGAATTCCGGCGGAACATATTGCTCCACAATCAGAGAATAGAGTAGCTTTCCGTAGGACTATGAAAAAAGCTATTGAACTAATTAGAGAAACTAATAGTGGGGGCGTTAGGATACAAATAGCGGGGCGTCTCAATGGTAATGAAATGGCTCGCATTGAGTGGGCCAGAGAAGGTAGAGTCCCCCTCCAAACTATCAGGGCTCGTATTGGTTATTGCTACCACCCAGCTCAAACCATCTATGGGGTTTTAGGCATAAAGATTCGGGTATTCCGGGATATGGGATAATTATTCCTACTTTCCGACCCCCCACCCCTCCCGTTCCCTCCTCTCCTACTCTCTTGGGGAGTTGAAAATACTTAATAGATATTGGGATACATGATTACTTTGTGGTGCCAGGATCCGCAGGCTTATTCTATTCCAATTCCATAGGGGGGAGGGGAGCATACAGTAACGTCTCGATAAATTTCTGCTACGCTTAGTGTGCGACTCGACCGAATGAAGTTCCTCTGTTTATAGATAAGACGGATTGGTAGGTGGATCCCCACTGCTAATAACTGGAATGTCAGCTGGGGTTCGTAGCCGTATCAACGCAAAGTCTTTGTCCTCGGGAAGGGAAATCTTTCCAGTGAAGCGGAAAATTATATTGATTCTTGGGTGATCTGGGGGGAAACAGAAACAAGAAGTAATCAATAATCTCGTGCGATCGTATGGTTAACGACTCGACTCTCGGGAAGCAGTGTGGTATAGCATGATGGAGACGCGGTCTTGGAAATACCGACTAAGTCTTTTCCGATGCGGGGGGGGGGGGGGGGGGAGCCTCGAGTCAATGAACACTAATGGAGATGACTCACAATAAGTACTTATTTGGCAACTGAGAGGCTCCGCTGCAGAGAGATAACCCAAGCGTTTATGGAGGGGAACTACGGAAACGATGGAACCTTCCGAGTCGATCGATTGTTTCACTATCAGCGATTCGGCGGATGGGATGGCGGGGGAAACCCACTCCTCATCGAATTGAGATATGAAATAGCAAATTCTGATGAAGATGAGAGATCGAGTCGATTTCCGCCCGTGGTTGTATTACCGACTAATATCCTAACTGCTATGAATGGGAGAATCATACGGAGGGGGGTAGGTAAATGAGCAAAAAGACAAAAATCATTTTGGTACTGACGCAAAATTTCCTACTTTGTCTCTTCCCAGAATTGAAAGATCTCCAAAACAGGGGGAAACGGTACTGAATTCATGAGGAGCCGGGTGAGGGAAAACTTTCACGTCCGGTTCTGTATGAGAGACGGAATGATTTCACCGCTATCGACTGTGACCCCAAACGATCCAAATTTCGTAAACAACATAGAGGAAGACTGAAAGGAATTTCCACTCGTGGGAATCGTGTTTCTTTTGGAAAGTTTGCCTCACAGGCCCTCGAACCTTCGTGGGTCACGTCTAGACAGATAGAGGCGGGGAGGAGAGCAATAACGCGTTATGCCCGGCGGGGTGGTAAGTTATGGATACGCGTCTTTCCCGATAAACCAATCACTATGAGACCTGCGGAAACACGTATGGGATCAGGTAAGGGATCTCCGGAATATTGGGTATCTGTGGTTAAACCGGGTCGAATACCTCATGAAATAAGTGGAGTATCGGGAAACATAGCTCGAACTGCTATGCGAATAGCTGCGCATAAAATGCCTGTACGTACCCAAGTGGTGACCGCTACGGAATTATGATTTTTGGGGGGAGTAGGAAGGGAGGGTGGAATCAGATAGAGATTTATTTCTATTTTTATTTCCCCCTCACTTAGCAATTTGATGGTGTGGGAAAGGCATTTCCAACCGATACAGGGAACATGGAGATTGAGGGTTTCCCCCTATCCCGAAGAAAGATGGGATGAATGGAAAATACATACGGGTAGCTATTCACCTGCAAATGAGTGAATAGATCTATTTTTTCCCCCTACCAATTAAGAAATGATTCAACCTCAGAGTTACCTAAATGTAGCAGACAACAGCGGGGCTAGGAAATCGATGTGTATTCGGGTGCTAGGGACCAGTAATCGTAGATACGCAGGAACTGGTGGTACTACTACAGGTGTGATTAAAGAAGCGGTACCCAACATGTCTCTGAAGAGATCGGAAGTAGTTAGAGTAGTGGTGGTATGTACCCGTAGAGAGATCAAACGTGACAATGGAATTATTTCGGGGTTTGGTGACAACGCGGCAGTCGTTATCAACCAAGAGGGAAATCCTAGAGGAACTAGAGTCTTCGGTCCAGTAGCTAGGGAATTAAGGGAATATGATTTTGCAAAAATAGTCTCACTGGCCCCTGAAGTATTATAGAAAATAGGGAATGGAATACGTGGGAATGGGGAGTCACTCTTCGACTGGGACATACTTTTTTCCATTTCCACGGGGGAATATATACTCCTTCAAGAATCCGGAATCTTCGGGTAGTTCGGAGAAGCAAAATGTAGAAAGGGGGGGGGGGAGATTGGTAACATGGGGTGGGGGGGGGCGGAATCTCTCCCGCCAGCTACATCCCGATTCTCTTTCGACTCGGTAGCAATAGTAGCAGCAGCGTCAACAACGGAATCTACCTATAACCTAAAAACTCTTATTGAGGGATGGGAATTCGGTGTAGGATATTGACACGAACAATATACCCCCGATGGGGTCGGTAGTGAGGTAGTGATAGCAGAAAGATTAGGATTCATCCTAGACTCAATAACTGATGATTGATATTTCACGAGTAACGATACCATTTCTACCATGATTACTCCCCCGTGAAATGCGAATGCAAGGAGAAAGGCGACAGTCCAACTACCTGCCACTGGTATTACTAGAGGTATTGCACGAATCTTATTGGAGGAGGGTTCTGTGAAAGATACTGCGGAACATAGAGAAAAAATGAAGGATTTTCTGGATGTGACCTTGAAATATTAAGGCAGAGGGAGAAAACCATGTGTCACAACTCTCAAACGTATCAGCAAACCTGGCTTGAGAATCTATTTTGACCATCGAGGAATTCCGAAAGTATTAGGCGGCATGGGAATTGTAATTCTACCAACATCTCAAGGACTTATGACGGATCGAGAGGCCCGACGAAGGGAAATTGGGGGGGAAATCCTGTGTTACATTTGGTAGTTAATGCAGTTACCGTATAAATCTGCTACCACTTCTTCCTAAAATTACTAGGAGTGGGGAATAAACTAGTATCATTCTTGACAGGATCCGTTAGTGATACAGGGGGGGTATCTCTTCCAAATGGTGGTGAAACAAAATCTGATTGACGTGGAAGGTACAGTCACGGAATCGCTTCCTAATGCCATGTCTTGAGTATGTTCGGATAATGGATGCCAAGTCTTAACTCATATATCGGGAAGAATCCGACGTAACTACATAAGAATACTACCAGGGGATAGAGTGAGGGTCCAATTGAGTCCCTATGATCTTACTAAAGGCTGCATCACTTATCGTCTCAGGAATAGACAAGCGAATGGCACTTAGTAGCAACTTCTGCTACCGAAAAGTCATTTATTTATAATCATTCACACAATCATTCGGGATCGAAGGACGAGGGAAATAGGGCTTGTCTAATCTTTCATAAGATTCACCAGATTCGGGGTTATAGATATGAAAATTCGTGCTCCCGTTCGTAAGATACGTGAGAAACGTCGACTGATTCGTAGACGAAGACGAATCATGGTAATCCGTTCCAATCCGAAGCACAAGCAGAAGCAAGGATAATAAATGGAATACGGGACTAGATAGGAGGAGAAATATTACCTAGTTGTAGTTCGTTTGTCGCAGATAATTAGTAAGTTATGCCAAGCAGCACGAAAAGGATTCGTTCACGAAAGGGAAAACGTAGAATACCAAAAGGAGTTACACACATTCAAGCAAGTTTTAATAATACCATTGTTACCGCTACGGATGTTTGAGGACAAGTCGTTTCGTGGTGTTCCGCTGGTGTATGCGGATTCAGGGGTGCGAGGAAAGGTACACCATTTGCTGCTCAGACTGCGACGGAAGGTGCCATTCGTACTTCGATTGATCAGGGTATGAAGCAGGCGGAAGTAATGATAAGCGGACCCGGACCGGGAAGAGATACGGCTTCGAGGGCTATTCGTAGAAGTGGTATAATTCTCAGTTTCGTGCGTGATGTGACCCCGATGCCGCATAATGGATGTAGACCCCCCAAGAAAAGGCGTGTCTAGTTTCCGACTATCAACTGCTTTGAATAAAGAGGGACCCAATTACGATTCAAGATGAAATACCAATCTCTACTCAGGCGATTCAATGGAAATGCATTGAATCCAGGATGGAAAGTAAGCGTCTTCATTATGGTTGTCTTGTTATACCTCCCCCCAAGAGAGGCCAAGTTAATACTGTGGGAATCGCTATGTGTAGAGCTTTACCTGGAGAGGTGGAGGGAACGAG
Organism: Dipteris shenzhenensis; assembly: GCF_047967505.1. NCBI lineage: Eukaryota > Viridiplantae > Streptophyta > Polypodiopsida > Gleicheniales > Dipteridaceae > Dipteris > Dipteris shenzhenensis. Next base: position 28,577 of record NW_028239460.1, on the reverse strand, counting down.
TATAACACATGCGAAATCCGAAGGCATGAAGCATGAGTATTCCACAATAACGGGCATTTGAGAAACAATACACGACATTTCAGTTAATTTGAAAGAAATTGTACCTCAAAGCGATTCTAATGATGTTTAAAAAGCATTTCCATCGATTCATGGTCCTAAGAAGGTGACAGCTGGTGACATATCATTCCCGCCGTCTGTTAAAGCGATTGATGAGTCGCAACATATAGCTACCACTACCCAATCAATGTCCGTGAATGTAGAGTCGAAGATCGGGAGGGGTCGTGGATATTGCGTACAAGATCCGAAGCTGTGTGAAGATGGGGAATTTCCCATTGATGCTGTATCTATGTCTGTTTGAAATGTAAATCATAGCATTCACCTATTTGGAAATGGTAGAGAGATACAAGAAATACCATTCATGGAGATATGGACCAATGGTGGTTTGACTCCGAATGAGGCACCTTGCGAAGCGTCTAGAAATTCAACAAATTTATTCATTCCTTTTCCACATATGGGGGAAAATAATACTTCTTCTACTGGAGGTGGCGAGGATTCTTCCAATCCGACGGACTTTTCTTATCCTCCAAACGATATGGATGAATCGACGCGAGAGTTTGTGCTTAAACATACATTCATTGATCAACTAGAATTGCCTGTTAAGACTTATAACTGTCTTAAACGAGTTGGTATACGTACGATCTGGGACCCACTGAATTACAGTCAGGAAGATTTAGAGAAAATCAAGAACTTTGGAAGAAAATCTGTAGATTAAGTATTGAAAACTTTATGGGAACGTTTCGATATAGAATTACCCAAGAACAAATCGTATGTTGATTGGAAAAAAGATGGGTAAATACTCAAATATATTTTACCTAGTTCCCAACCCATTCCTCATTCTAACCCTTAGGGGGTAAACCGAAACCAGTGGAGGATCGGTATCGGTAAGAATCGGGGTAGACGAGTTAACTTTGTTTGTTTATCACGCCACGGGAGGAGGGGACAGTTAGTTATCTGACTGGATCTGGGGGGGTCTTGGATCGAAACGATCCAACCCCAGATCGACTATTTACCACATGGAGGATCGGCTTTTTTTTGGTGCCAGATCGATCCTAAAATAGTCCCAAAGTTGAAGATCCATCGATGGGTAAAGCTGCTCCGATGCCTAACCGAATAGCTACTGCAGTACCAATCGGAGAAACCGTTGTAGCTACTGAACGTCGAAATGGATTCTGAAATTTATTCACATTCTCGAGAAAAGGCACGGTCAACGAACCTGCCGGTACCGACGCCATCAAAGGGACACCCAATGATTTATTAGGAACTGTACGGAGTATTTGAAACACGGGAAAGAAATACCACTCGGGTAGTATCTCTAGGGGAGTTGCAAAGGGATTCGCTGGTTCACCGATCATCGATGGTTCTAGAACTGCCAAACCTACGGTACATGCAATGGTTCCTAAGATTACTACGGGAAATATATATAAGAGATCGTTGGGCCAAGCAGGTTCTCCGTAGTAGTTGTGTCCCATACCCTTGGCTAGTTTTGCTCTTAAAACAGGATCACTCGGGTCAGGTTTTTTTGTTATTGGGATAGACTTCTCACTCCCCCGGTAGAATCGGACGTGGAGATTTCTTATCAGCCGGCTCAAGCAAATCCTCGAATATTTCCGTTTACAAATTCCAGTGGGGAACCGGAGGAGTCGTAACTTCATAATAATCTCTGATACTTCCCGAAGCGAGAACCCTTGAAAAACGGAGAGTTATTCTACGGAATAGCTTATTATCCGAGTGAGCTTAAGAAATTTCTCCTCAAGAAGCTTCTTGGATGATCTCGTATCCCACACACGCGTCGTATCTACCCACAGATACGAGACTCTTGAGAAACAGTACCTGTGCGGGATCTTAACTTGTTACAACTTCGGCTTCCTCTTCCCCCGGATCGTTCTCTTACTCCGACGGTTGTTTCTCCGCATCGTACCAAATGCAGAGGAAGTGGATGCATTTTGAAAACCATATGTTTGAAGGGGTGAAACTGCCTGTGACTCGGGTATGCATGGGATTAGACGGAGCCTTAAGGATGAGTTCGACCATAGGAAGCATTCCCCAAAACACCTCATAGGAAGGGAAGTGTTTTCATATCCAAGTTTTAAACCCCAATTATGAGGTTGGGGAGAGTTGGAGCGGAGACACATACTTTAGTGTGGCAGCATTCGGTATAAGATCTGCATAGCCTATGTTTCGATACAAGTCACACACTCCCATAATCCGATCTTCCGCCTCCAGACACTTCAATTCATTTCCCTCGACAATTCGAGATAGGAATTCGGTCCACTAAGGAGTCTTCTATTTCTCTTGGTGAGAAAGACTAGTGGCAAGGAAAAAATAACCCCTCATCTTGTAGATTGGGGTCCTCCCGCGGATAGATCAATCAATACCACCCATCCGCTGGATTATAGATTTTCATTACAAGGGACCCGAAATGCCTTGTTTACGGATCATCGGGAAGTGCATTAGCATAGAAACAGCTGTGAGAGGCGGTGAGACGAAAGTGTGTGAACTATAGAAACGAGTCAATGTAGATTGACCTACACTAACACTTCCTCGTAGTAGCTCCACCAACGGAGATCCTATTAGAGGAATGGCTTCCGGTACGCCGGTTACAATCTTAACTGCCCAGTAACCGATTTGGTCCCGAGGCAAGGAATATCCGGTTACACCAGAAGATACAGTTGGTACGGCTAGAATTACACCAGTAACCCAAGTTAATTCACGAGGTTTTTTGAACCCTCCTGTGAGATAGACACGAAATACGTGTGGAATCATCATTGAAACCGTCGTACTTGCTGACCATCAATGAACAGATCGAATTAGCCATCCAGAATTCACTTCGGTCATTATATATTGAACTGAGGAAAAAGCTTCTGTAACGGTCGGACGATAGTGAGAAGTCGTGGCGGAACCAGTAGCTACCTGAACCAAAAAACGAGTCGATGTGATTCCCCCCAAGCGATGAAAAATGTTCACATGAGGAGGAACATATTTACTGGTAATGTCATCAGCAATCGCCTAAATCTCAAGACACTCTTCGAACCAATCGTATACTTTATCAAGATAGGCGGGCTTCTACGACCCCCCCCCATACAAACTGTACGTGAGTATTCAACCTCATACGGCTTAAACGAAAACGTCTGAGTAACCCTCCGTTCTACTACTAATCACTTCGTGTGGCGAAATATATTGATCGGACACATTCCGATCCGTGGGAAGGAGAAGGTGAGTTGACTAGTGAAAGATTCCGTCGGAATTTTGCTTTAATCTCGTGTCGGCTTTTGGCCATGGGAGGAAATAAGGACTCCAGCGTCTCGAGGAATCTCTTCGTCTTATCGTTAGGTTTATCCGGGGGAATAACCGAGATAAATAAATGGATAGAGTTTCTATCGTTTCAATGTCAATATCTGGATATCTGTGAACCTTAGATCCCCACTACACTCCGACGAATCCCCTCATTACTAGGTACGAAGATTGAATGGGTGGCAATTCTTCCTCGTTAACATCTTGTGGAACGAAGCGGTTAGTGTTTCGAAGCAGAGACGCAATCAAGTATGAGTAGTTATTCTCAATTCTCAAATACGGAAGTGTTATATCAAACATATGATTAATAGCTACCTCGGTTTATAAATAAGAGGTTGGATCTTCTATTCGACGTTGGGTGACAATCCTGTGGCGAAGTCTGAGTGGTAGATTCATACGAATTAATCATAGTTCAGACATTATTGATTAATATATTAACCCTTGCGCTTTGGATGCTAATCACCCGACCGCTATCCAGCAAGATAATAATACCTCCCCTATAGGAAATAGATCGTCTATCTATTGAACCAGATTGACTGTAACGAGTCACACACCCGTATTATCAAGATCCTTGGAAGTTTGAGTTACGCGGTTCAACTACCCCTCCGCGGGAGGGATTTCCTACCGCTCCCCAGCTATGATGGCTGGGGGAGCTCGGAATAACAATCCGGTCTTTTTTTACCAACTTATCGGGATACCATCCAGTAAGACGGAGGAGTTATATATTTCCGGGATGGTGACTGGGAATACTGCAAATAGAGCCATGAAGAATCCCATCGGGAGAGTAGTCCCCCAACCAGGAGCAACTTTACCATATTCCGAATTGAGTGGTTTTAAAGAGATTCCCAAACCACTAATCTTAGGTTTGCCTTTTGGGGTGTCATCGATAATCTTCGTAGCCGTATAACTTATTCGATTGATTGAGAGTTGATAACTTTATATGCTATTATACTGAAAACGAACCATCACTGTTTTGGATTACCTAGCAACGGAAACTGCAACTCTGGTCGCTATCTCTATATCTCGCCCACCCGTCAGTTTTACCGGCTATGCTTTGTATACCGCTTCTGGTCAACCCTCCGCGGAGCTTAGAGATCCCTTCGAAGAACATGAGGACTGATTAGACTGGGGGACCTTCCTATAGTAACGAAGGAAGGTCTCTTATTCTCCCCCCCTCCCTGTGCTTTTGGTGCTTCTGGCGCTTCCGCTCGTGGAAGAGGGATACTCGCGCGGGAGAGATAGCTGTTTCTCCAGGAAGTTAAGTATCATTTCTTCCCCTTACTAAGGATCCTGGGTGGCTCTCGGAAGAATATGGCAAAAAATATTATACCTAGAGTGGCTACCGGTAGAAATGTATAAACCAATGCTTCCGTGGATTCGGTCGTGGAATGGGATTTCGGGGATGACTTTCGCACTAATTTGTAAATTCCTTAGTATTTTCTTCGTGTTTCTCCAACGGCACCCACTAACTTCCTTCCCCCCAGGCCCGAACCACTCAACCGGACCAAGTGGTTAAATTACCTGGGTGTATCTGCGATAGGGAGTGGTTGCTACAAATAATTTCATTGATTAAATACCCGAATCTGGGAATTGGGATGGACAAAGAGAAGATCTCTCAAACGATTCGTCTCTTGGTACTTGGATCCCCCAACTTCTGGAATGCTCCAAATTCGACTTGAGAATCTAAGTCGGGATCGATACCGGCGAACACGTCTCTGAACAAGGTTCTAGCACCGTGCCAGATGTGTCCGAGGAAGAGAATAAGAGCAGGCGTGGCATGACCAAAAGTAAACCGACCTCGAGGACTACTACGAAAGACACCGTCCGATTTCAAAGTGGCACGATCAAATTCAGAGATCTCGCCTGATTAGGCACGTCTAGCATATTTCTTCACCGTAGCGGGGTCGCTGAAACTAGTTCCATCTAGTTCACCACCATGAGATTCGACAGTTACACCTACTTGTTCAACACTGTATTTTGATTCCGCCCGTCTGAATGGAACATCCGCCCTTACGATGCCTTCCCCGTCGACCAGGACCACCGGGAATGTCTCGAAGAAGGTGGGCATACGGCGCACAAGTAACTCATGACCTTCCTTATCCTTGAAGACGGCGTGCCCTAACCAACCGACAGCTATTCCGTCACCGTTGTCCATAGCACCTGCTCTGAACAATCCACCCTTGGCTGGGTTATTACCAATATAATCATGAAAAGCTGATTTCTCGGGAATTTTGGACCACGCTTCCGATAAACCAGAATTTTCAGCTTTGCTAGCACGGATCCGCCGATCTATCTCTTGCTGAAAATATCCCTGATCCCATTGGTAACGGGTGGGACCAAATAACTCGATTGGAGTGGCGGCGGAGCCGTACCACATAGTCCCAGAAACTACGAAGGCGGCGAAGGAAACGGCAGCGATACTGCTGGACGAAACGGTTTCAACATTCCCCATGCGTAGGGCCTTGTATAACCGTTGGGGGGGACGAACACTAGGATGAAATGGACCGGCTAGTATACCTAAAATACCTGCTGCGATATGGTGAGAAGCTATTCCTCCCGGAGTGAAGGGATCGAAACCCTCAGCTCCCCGAGCCGGATCCACAGGTTGTACTTTACCGGTTAATCCATAGGGGTCCGATACCCAGATACCGGGCCCAAATAAACCAGTTACGTGAAATGCTCCAAAAGCAAAGCGAAGTACTCCTGATAAGAATGAATGAATTCCAAAAATTTTGGGTAGATCGAGGGATGGTTTTCCCGTGCGTTCGTCGCGAAACAAATCCAGGTCCCAATGGACCCGATGCCGGATAGCAGCTAGAAATAATAAACCGGATGGGATAATATGAGCTGCAGCTACACCTTCATAACTCCAGATACCTGCGTCAGTTACGGTATCTCCGGTAATGCTCCAACCCCCCCATGACTTCGTTATTCCGATACGGGTCATGAATGGGATGACGAACATACCCTGTCTCCGCATCGGATCAAGAACAGGATCAGATGGGTCGAAAACCGCTAATTCATACAGAGCCATTGAACCAGCCCAACCAGAGACCGGAGCCGTATGCATTAGATGTACAGAAATTAAGCGACCGGGATCATTTAGTACAACAGTATGAACGCGATACCGAGGCAAACCCGTTGGAAACCCCTTTGTTGAAAATGAATGGACACTACGTGACTTTCTCGCGTCGGAAGCCTGCGCTATAAAGAAGTGGAAGAGACTCTCTTCAATCCTGAATGGAGATCCCACTTGGAATGATACGTGTAAATACATTGGTGTATAGGCGGACGTATCGGTGTGGGGAGCCGAGAATCCCCCCCTCCTAGCGGAGGGAAAGACATAGATATTTTAGCATTTACATCTTTTACGCAACAACGTAGAGATTGGTCCCATCTATCTCGCGGGAAATATTCCACCACCAATCAGATCTCGGATCCCTCGGCTATGTACCACGGATTCCACGAGTAGACGCCTCAAGAGATGCAAATTCATTCCGACTAGACATGTTATAATACAACACAAGCCTCCACTTCCATCGGGTGTTACGCTTTCGTTTAAGAGACAACTACAACTTACTACCGGTTTCCGTATGCCAATTGGTGTTCCGAAGGTGCCCTTTCGTCTACCTGGGGAAGAGGATGCGGTTCGGATTGACGTATAGTGCGACTCGTTAGACATATCGAGTTGTATGGAGCTACTCCCCATCATTTCTCATCCGAGCGATGTGTCTCTATCTCACTCAGACTGATTCTTTGGTAGTCGAACGCGTGAGACTGGAACGAAAGATTCGATAAAAGATCCATCAATCGTCGGAATCCATGGCTAGTTGGAACTAACAGATTCGCCAGGCTTCGGTCGCTAAATCCCGCGAGTCGATGATGACAAGGATAACCACAAGATTGAATGGGACTTGAATTAGTCAGTGAGTCGGGGTGGGGTGCGGGATCTGAAAGATGGAGTGGGGAAAGAGGAAATGAAACTATTTGTTCTACATGTACAAATAATGATCGGATTTATATCTCCCCGAAGTAGAAAATGAGCCTAAAGATTCTTTTGAGAGGGACTCAATTATGAACAAGAAAACATTGGTGGGAGGGGGGGGTGTACCCCCCCCCCCCACCAATTGAGATATGGTTCAAGATGTTTGGGAGACCGAAGAGACGAACCTGAACCATAAATGGAATACTGGAAAATGGATTAGATTGGGAGGGTGAAAGAGGTTTTCATTAACGGTGATACATGAAGTATCTCTTCCTAAGGGATGTAGAACCTGTTTTGCTCCTTCTCGTACCGGACCCATGCTGGTATACCGGAACCACTGGAGCCGTATGCTTCTAACGATGCTCGTACGGTTCCGGAGGAGGGGGGCGCGGAGACCTATCCTGATCAACCGTCTCTATCGAGAGAGGCTTCTTTTTTTGGGTCAGCAAGTGGATGACGAGATTGCAAATCAACCGATTGGTATCATGATGTACTTGAATGGGGAGGACGAAACCAAGGATACGTATTTGTATACAAACTTTCCCGGTGGGGCAGTATTATCAGGAATATCTGTTTATGATGCTACGCAATTTGTTGTACCGGATGCACATACCATTTGCATGGGATTAGCCGCTTCAATGGGATCTTCCATTTCAACCGGAGGAGAGATAACCAAACGTATAGCACTGCCTCACGCTTGGCGCCAATGATTTGTATGGGTCGAAACTATGCCTCCGCCCGATTGCGGTAATAATAGCATGGCACTTAAAACTTGGTGGAATTCTAGGTATGTGTGCAAGGACCGAAGTAGTGAAGCACCGAGATAGTGAAGTGAGTCAGGAAATTCTTCGGTAGGGATTCACCACCAGTAAGTGCATCTACTCTAGCGTCGCAGAAATCCTGGGGTGAGGGATGAATCCCTACAATTTATCCCGAATCGAAGGATCTTGATTCTATCTCCCGTAGAGAATATCCATATAAAACCTTGGGATTGCTGGAAGGGATGAAGCAACGGAACCACCATAGTACTTCTGGTAAGAAAGGGTGGTATATGTAATTTCTAAGAAGCTGGCTCTGGATAAGAGATAAGAACCCCACCCGATTTCTGGAATTGGGATTCTTCCACTTGCAAAATATTTGGTAGTCAGACACGGAGCCGTATGCAGAAGGAGCTGCCCGTACGGTTGTCTTCGGATTGAATTGCAACGATACTGAATCAGGGTTATGATTCATCAACCTGCGAGTTCCCATTATGATGGACAGGCGGGTGAATGTATTATGGAAGCAGAAGAAGTATCGAAACCTTGTGATTGTATTACTAGGGTTCATGTATAAAGAACCGGCAAACCTTTATGGATGATCTCCGAAGACATGGAAAGAGACGTTTTTACGTCAGCGAAAGAAGCCGAAAATCATGGTATTGTAGATCCCGTAGCATCAGAAAACTCTCCAGATTCAAGATTAATTTAGTAACTTCTACTGCTTGGTGGGGAATGTCCGGGACTCACGAGGAGTCTCCCGATATGAACAGGGGAGATCCCTACATTCCGGTACTTTAGGAATCGATACTATTTGGGTGTGGGTATTTACCAAATGTCATTCACGAATATTGATTTGCGGGGGGGGGGGGGGAGGAGCAACACCCAATTCCTCCCTCTCCCAGGTTTATGACTTGTGTGAATCACCGCTATCTCCACCACTTATTCCATCTCCCATATTTTCTATATGAGGTTGCCCGGGAGATAAGGATTCTACCAACTCAATGATTGAGGTGTCCTCCATGGTTAGGAATAGTCCGAACCCCAAAACCCTGCATCTTTTGGATATGCCAACCAATCAACAACTTATTAGGAACGCAAGACAACCAATGGAGATTGGAACAAAATCCCCTGCCCTTCGGGGGTGCCCCCAACGCAGAGGGGTATGTACCAGGGTGTATGTGCGACACGTTTGAATCGTAAACCAAATGATATTGGGGGGTCGGTGTCGCAGCAAGATCCCTTCACTGTAATTAGGCAAAGATCCGTCATCTATATCCTTTACTGAGAGACGAAAATTCATAGTTCTGATTGGTGCAAATCCAATCATCTTAGTGTGAGATGAGAAGCAACTTATCAGTGATACTAAAAAAATCACTAAGCGACGTGGGGATGAGGATATCGATTCCCATATCTCTGCTGGAATCCCTGCAATGGCGGTAGCTTTGCTTTGGGTCAACCATCCAGCCAACTACCGAAGTGAAATACCGTTACTATACAAATAAGTCTTTCTAGGATGAAACTCTTTACCTGATCTCTCAAGTCTTGAGTGGAGCCGGGGATTGGAAACTATACGACTTACCAACAGTAATTCCATTTCCCCCGTCATCGGGAAATCATAGGCTCCGGTGTATAGGAAGGACCCAACTGTCGAGGAAGATACTACGGAAACTTTGGAATCCATAACTCCCTCTGGTGCAACTTCTTTATCAAGAGGCATCTGATCTCGGGGATTTGTGGACGGGAAGGTTAAGGTAGCAAAAGCCATTGGAATCATTATTTTCTACGTCAGATAGGAAAGTCTCTTGCGGGAATTGTTCTTTCAAAAGAATTAAGTGACCAGATTCAGATTCTATTTCAACTATTTCTGATCCTACTAATCCGAATAATTCGGATATCAGGAGTGCGGGAATTGAGAGTTTTGGTGTGCCACCGCGACCGTGCATGCCACCAGATCTACACTTAGCAATTCCGTCTTCTTGCTAGAAGGATGCATCCAGACGGTTCCGATGATATGAGAGAGGTGGGATTCATTCGGGACTGAAGGGGGGGGGGGGGGGTTGTATCACCAGTGTGACAGACAGAGTCCCCAAAGAATAATTTTGATATTTTGTGAGGGTAAACACTCAACGACTAGGGTAAAACGCGGATCTGTGGCTCGGAAACGTCGCAAAAGTATTCCTGAAATTACATCTGGATTTAGGGGAGCTCATTCAAAGCTATTTAGAACGGCGAATCAACAGGAAATGAAAGCATTGGCTTCTGCTTATCGAGATAGGAGTAATCGAAAGAGAGAAATTTGTCGCTTACGGATTGCCCGGATCAATGCAGCAGCACGAGGGAATGGAATTTCTCATAATAGGATGATTCACAATTTATATGAAAATCGAGTTTATCTGAATCGCAAAATACCTGCATAGATAGCTATCCTAGATACTCACTGTTTTTCCGAGATTGCACAACTACCAGTATACGAATCTACTGGTTGAAAATAAGAAACCTCTCCGGATATTGTCTCCCGGAGAGGCGGAACGGACGGTAGTAAACTACAAATATTCCACCCGGAGTATTGGTTCCGACTCCTATTCATTTCTCCATTTAGGGTTAATAGGATCGAGTAGTCGGTTGAATGCCAAATCTTTCAAACTAGAACTTAATTGTCTAGTCGCTAGCAATGCAAGGTCTAATTCTCGTTATTCGAGAACGGTGGCAAAGCTAAAATACGAGCTCTTTTGATTGCGACAGCTATTGAGTGCTGTTGTTTCGGGGTCAACCTACTCATTCATCTGGGTGAAATCCTTCCCTGTTCACTTACAAATCGACGGAGTAAACTTATATTTCTGTAGTCAATAATCTCGTCGGATCGGATGGATGGAGAACGTCTACGCGAAGACTGCTTAGATTTATTCGTGATACCTTTCATGACATTTCCGAAAACTATTGATTATTTTCCAGTTGATTAGAAACAGATCACTTATTTCTTCGACTCTTTGTGAATGGTATGTTTGTAGCAGCAGGGACAGTATCTCCTCGATTCCAATCAAGTAGGTGTATTGCGACGATTCTTACGCGTAGTATATCGAAAAATACCTAGAGATTTGTCGTCAGTCCCTTTTCGGGTGCAACTTGTGCATTCCAAAGCAATAGTTACTCTCGCATCTCTACTTTTAGCCATAGGATTCATTGAAATAAGTGAAGGAAATGGGGGAGGAGTGGATGGGAAGATACCGTCTCAGTAATAAATCATTAATAGAATTCCCGATTTATCGATTTCCAGTAATGAATGGATCGCTCACTGCTCCCCTCACGGAAATCGATCTATTTCTCCCACCTTACTTTTGTTTTGCTCAACCCCCGCCTCCCCCCGACTAGAGAAATGGAAATATCAAGGCATCTGGAAAGAATCGATTTATTTCTATTAGTAAACCGGCTAGCAGCCCAAACCATATCGTAGCCAACACGGGGGCCGTGGAAAGATAAATTTTTACATCTTGCATTGTGAATTCTCCTTCGTTTTTCAATCGACTAGGAAGATGATGTGTCTCTTCCAGTATTTTTACCACGACCAACCCCAGTAAGGGAATCGGATTCTTCCGGTCTGGGAATGATTCGGAGGCGACATCCTCTCGGGACATGGTTACTTCTTAAGTGGGTAGTCAAGTTCTGTGGCTATCAGTTATAATTACTTGGATCACGCGTCTCAATACCGAGAATGCCAGTCGGAGATCGAGACCAATAGGGATGTAGCGCAGTTTGGTAGCGCATTTGTTTTGGGTACAAAATGTCGCAGGTTCAAATCCTGTCATCCCTATTGTTCCCCGTACATCCCAAAATGATATTGGTGAGAAATTGGTGACAAGAGAAATCCATCTGGGTAGATTGTTTGTGTTATTCAACTGATTCCCCCACAAGAGACATTCCATTTATCTTCCTCTCTCCTGGTCGGTGAAAGAACCACTCCGATTAAGAGTCTGATTCTATTCCCGTGTCCGGATGTCCGCAGATTCTGATTAGAATGGAAACTGGCTTACGTGGGGAATGGAGCGCCCTTAGTTCAGTTCGGTAGAACGCAGGTCTCCAAAACCTGATGTCGTAGGTTCAAATCCTACAGGGCGTGTTTCTCCGACTCAAGTCGGTATCAGCTGGTTCGACCAATACCCACACATACTAAGAATTTGCATTTCCCGATCCCTCTGGATTACCAGAGAGATCTTAGGAATGGGAGAAGGATATGGCAAATGAGTCTCCGTCTTCTACCGAATATCTAGTTGGTCGCCACGTCGATATTGCAAATATGCAGTTACAAATAATCCAGCTAGAGTTATTGGGATCAAACCCAACACAATTCCGGATAGCAGTGCTTCAACCATTTGGGTTCACATACATTTAGTACAAATACTTACCGAAAAAGATTCAGGTATTAATTGGTAATAGATGATTGGTAAGTGCGGCGGATCAGTAAGTGCTAATGGGCACTCCTCGTTCCTTCTAAGCTGATACTCTTGTATCATATAAGCCGGATCTTATTCAATCCAACAAATAATACTGAAGTTGAGATTGGTGCGGACGATAGAAAAGCGAAGTGACTCGGTGGAGTAAGCATAGATTTAAGTACCAAATTGATTTAGCAGATAGGTTAGTAGAAAAATAATTGGTTACTCGGAACTATCGAAAGGGGATTCGAAGCTTGGTAGACATATGAGAGCAGTTTATCCGACGAGAAGATCGCGTTTCAGAAGCTGGGAATGGGATCGACAGTTCATCGAAATATCTCCAACCTCTGAATGAGTGGGAGGAATCGAATCTTCCCAGAAAGAGGAACAAGACAAGATTGGATATTAATATCTCAATTATATGTATCAGATACCCCTACATGACCAGGTTCCCCCGAGTTCTCGATGGAGAATCCTATAGTTCTAATGGCAGGATTTGATACGGAAGTCATTCGAAAGAAACTTAGACGTGGTGGGTTAACCACGCGCGTTGAGACTCACCGGAAGCATCGGAACCTCCAATTGAACAATCGGGGAAAAAAAAAGAATCATATTCTTTCCATAGGTTCTCCTAAAACGCGGAGAAAATACTGATAGATTTGTATACTCGGGGGGGAGGGGGGGAATTACGGTTTCTCCGCTCGGTTTATTTACAACTCGTTTATTTATCCGGCGAAATAAGAGGAATATTGCTGCTTCGAGGGGGGGCTAGCTATACTAATCCAGTATGTTTCGGGTATACCCTCGGTATAATAATGACAACTTAACGGGGATCGCTCAGGTATACCGGTAGATTCTCCATCTACTGGTACTCACACCTCTCGGCAAGCAATCCTCCTTAATCCCGCAGGGATATACGGAGCTGAACATGTCTGGGAATACGGGAGAACGTCCTTCTGCTGACATTATTACTAGTATTCGATACTGGGTCATCCATAGCATTACTATACCTTCTCCGTCTATTGCAGGTTGGTTATTCGTCAGTACAGGTTTGGCTTACGACGTTTCTGGAAGTCCCCGCCCAAATGAATATTTTACGGAGAGCCGACAAGAAGTTCCTTTAGTAACTGGCCGCTTCGATTCGCTGGAACAAGCTGATGCATTTACTAGATCTCAGGAGGTACCAACGACTCCAGATAGAACTTATCCGATTTTCACCGTTAGGTGGCTAGCCGTCCACGGACTAGCTGTACCTACAGTTTTTTTTCCAGGCTCTATATCGGCAATGCAATTCATTCAGCGATAATCCCTATATAAGCTATAAATCCACGACGCAACCGAACCCGAATAAACAGAGTGTGGAATTGAATCGTACAAGCCTTTATCGGGGACTCTTATTGATCTTCGTACTTGCCGTCTCATTTTCCAACTACTTCTTCAATTAGAAACTGAAGAGATTTGATAACCCCAATTGGGAAAAACTAAGACCTGATTTATTTGTGACTGTTCGTGTCTCGAGTCGTGACTAAATAATGAAATCAAAAAGGGAGGGGGGTGGGACAAATGGCCAATACCACTGGAAGGATTCCTCTGTGGCTTATAGGTACCGTAGCTGGTATACTCGTGATAGGTCTACTGGGAATATTCTTTCATGGAGCCTATTCGGGATTGGGAGGGATTGGGATCATCCCTCTGAGAATGAATAAGCATTGGGAAATTCTTCCTACTCGCAGGTGAAAGATGTGCCGGATCCCGGGGGTTCATAGGTCCGGAAACGGGTCAACCCCCTCTTCCGGAGTCTGTTCTACTGCTCCGGGTGCGACAACCCCCCAGCTGTATATGCTACTCCGCCTCAGCAGAGTCAAATTCTGGTACCGTACTCGGGTGAGTAGGTTATTCGATCGATTCTCTCCCGAAGAATCGATCGCAATTGGATGAAGGGGCGGTAATTATTGCAAATCATTTGATAAGTATGGGACAGATTTCCTACCGGGATTGGGAGGGTGCATATGCTTTTGATAACAAACCAACCCACGAGTCACTCGTCTGATTCTTCGAGAGATCGAGGGATGGGGGAATCATATCACATTAAATCTCTGGACTCGGGAGGAAGAAGGAAGACTCGACCTGAGGTTTAAATCCAATTCAGTCGATTTCCTCATAGTAAATTGGGGGGAGTACACGGTGGCGGTGGCTCACCCGCCACCACCGATATCGGAATAGAAAAAATAGTTAGCAAAATTGGATATATTTTCTGATACCTGTCGGGGAGACTATTATTGAAAACTTGGTTTCATCACAACCGAATATGTTTTTGAAGAATTCCAGTTATTCTTACTGCTAACTGGACTCAACCGGCTCCAAATGATACCACAAGAGTTGTACTTATCGCTTCGTTTAGACGTATAGAAGAGGTAGAAATCCAGAATTTGTCTTTGACTCGTCGGATTTACAGTCAATTACCAACCCTTTCCGGATGGTTCACATCCGAAAAGTATGGACTCAGAAATTCATCTCCGCCAATTGGACTTTCTCGAACTGCTTCTTCTTTGACACTGGGAATATCTGGGCCAGAGTAACCGATGCAAGAAAAAGTAGAAGACCTTGAACACGTAATGGATCCTGAAGTACAATCTCTGCCTCTGCTTGACCGAATCCACCACGTTAGGGTTATTGGTCGATGGTTAATCAGCTTTAATATATTCACCCTCCGAAACGATAAGTTCGGGACCGGAGGTACAGTATCAACTACTTCACGACCCCCCGATGTCTCTTGGGTAGTGATTTCGTATCCACCCCCCCTCTCCCTACGTGTTATTCTAGTTATCCTTCCCGTCGCCGAAGCGTTGTAACCGTATTATTGCTTTTACTTCCATCGGGATAGATCTGTCCCCTTCCCCTATTCCCTCCAACATATAGGGGGTATTTTAAAAAGTGTACCTCTTTATCAACGGCAGGATCCGGTGAGAGAATCGGAAATACGATTTCACTATATAGCTTACCCGGAACCGGACCTATTACTATCATGTTCTTTCTATCGGGGCGATAGCTCTGGAACGAAAGTTTACTTAATTTTCTCCCTCGCTTCGGTTGGAAGACGATCAGAAGGAGCCAATTCAAACCCTTCGGGTGGGATCGGTACGGCGCCTACATTCAATCCTCCCTTTTTACCATTTGCAAGTACTTATTTTATCTACATATCATAAGGAATCTTAACAACTGCTTCGGACACAGTATTGGGAAGAACAGATTGCGGAACCTCAATATCCACGGGTTTCTTAGCCAAGTGACGATTAGCACATACAATACGTCCAGTTGCTTCTCGTGGATCCTCGTAATTCTATTGCGCAAAAATCGGATATGCATTTGATACGGATGGACGATCATTCCATCCAGAGTGATCAACATTGGAAATGACAGGGTCAACCACTTCGCCATCCAGTCCTTACTACTTCTCTTTCGCATAGTTCGATTATTAGTATTAGGGTTTCTCACAAATAGATTGTTTCTTGACATCATAGGTAAAATATTACTCCCCTCTTTTGGAGTATTCTGATATCCCGACGATTGCGGGAATTGCAAATTTTATCCTCCCACTACCCAATACCAGAAGAGGATAATAAATCCAATTCCTACGAGAAGTGAGTCTACTCCGTTGGATGCAACTGGCAGATACTCGGTGGAGTGATTATCATTCATTCATTGTGTGATAAGTCGCTACGATTGAAGGAGATATACGACTCAAATGGCGAGGAATCCGATATTTGGAGACTGTGTCTGAAATAACCGGGAAGGTTGAGACGAAACAAGAGATTACATATTTGTTGTGAGCGAATCCCAGATGTTCCAGGAGAGAATCTACAACTATTTCCCAACCGTGGGGGGAGTGAAATCCAATACATAAATCCGTTAATGGTGGAGTAGAGAACGCTTTCGTCGTATCATTTAAGCTATAGAATAACTCCCGAATCCAGGAATTTGAAACTGCGAGTCTTTCTTTACCTACTACGAACAAGCAGATCGAGGTGGCAATGCTAATTACGTCGGTTACTAGGTGCGAGATTATCTGGGTGTTCCCTCGTTACATATTACCACCAATTGAATAGTTTTGTCATACACATCTGTGCCGTAGTCTTGTAATTAGGTATATACAGAGCCTCTCATTGTTTCACCCAACCGGAGTAAGCCTTCTATCTCCTGAAGTCGTTTGAGAGCTACCTCTTCCCGGAAAGAATTAATAAATATTTGTGACTGGAAGGTATTCCACCAATTTCTGATCCGAGGTTCTAGAAACCAATTCTTCAAGACAATTGGAATCGCGGAAGGGAGAAGTAATAGACATCCGATATATTGAATAGGAGCTACTGCTTGATATTTAGCCAATTCAGAATCGTTAAGTACTAATGAACTCGATTGACCCGTCAACTCTGTGTTGAACCTTGATGAAGTACGAGTTATGGACCGTGGCATCAGACTTATAGACTCATAAGCCGTTGTACTACTGGGGGAATCCACTGATTTGCGACAGAAAATTTATCATTTGAGTTATCATTTATTTGGAGTGACGGAGAAGTTGTGGGACGGTGCCGTGTCCAGGAATCAGGATCATTTGGAGTTGCTTCGATCCGAGCCAATTTCCTATTCATTTGTTCCGTCTTACTCGATTCTCTTGACACATATTTACCCGCAGGAGCCAAAGGATTATCCCCTGGTGGATTTTGCGATAAATCACCAATTATGTTTGGTTTCCTCCCCACCCTGCAGGGATCTAGACGAACCAGTGGAGGCGCTGATTGAAGAGGCAGAGCAACTGGGGGGTGAGATGGAGATGCATCACGGGACCTTTCCTCTGTCGATATTTCTTTCCCACGGGAGGTAGGAGGATAATTCCCGATCAGGAGCAACTGGCGTTGCTTCCTCCTGATAAAGAACTTAAGACTATTCCGAATCTTCGATACAGATATGCTGATCCTACATTCTAAAAGACTCCGATATATAGTAGATAGAGATTTACTAGGTTCTGCATCCGTATGAGCTACCGCAGCCTGTGACGAATCTTCCGTAGATGATATTGTTTCTAGATAATAGGAAGAGTCTTCTCTTACGGATTGTAGTCGCTTACTAGCTTCGTAAGCTCTATCCGGGGAGCGACGTGGGGTATTGTAGAACCACCGGAGGAGTCTCCAACAGTATGATTTCATATATTATTTATATGGTGAGGAGGGGAATTCACGAAGTAAATTACTAAGTGGATGAATCCCCGTAATCGAATCCTCTTTTCTAATTCCCTTCTCTAATCGTCACTATACCATCCTAATTTCCTTCCCTCATCTCATTCGCTTCTTCTAGGAACCTCCGGATCGGTCGAAATATTAGAATCCCTCGATTGATACACGTGAAAAACGAGCAAGTTCAGCAGCTTTTTCTTCTGTTTCTCCCGACGCCGAATCCTCACCAATCCGGGTTAGGGGAATGTCTTGCCGACCCCTCATCTTCAAGTAAAGGACTCGACGAGGATAGAAACCTCCTCGAATTTCCAATTTAACTGCTTGTATATCTCTCATTGCAAATTGGATACAAATACGACGGTTTCCCCCGGGGAAACCCCAGCGAGAAATGGGGAAGATTCCTTCTCATTTATCAAATGAATTGTAGCCGCTACCCACATCCCGAAATATCGTACGCCACGGATAAAATCCAGGGAAGAGACCCGCGATACCATAGAAACACATCACAATACCTTGTGGAATGAAAACAATCTGTCCAGATGGAAGTGTGGGGATTAAATCTTCACCAATATAACTAGAGATTCCAACCGCCGGAAAACCCCATTGCGCCACGAACCGGGATACGGGCCCAACACAAATTACTGAATCTACTCTACGAGAACCTCTTGGAGAATCTACTCGAAACCATTCGGATTGACGATTCATTAATACTCCCTCCAGAAATTGCCTTGTTGGAATGAATCAGCCGCTTATATTGTTATTGGTCCCACCTCTACCCTACCCCCCCCCCCCCCCCTCCCCGAATAGATGCAGATACAGATACAGCCGATGCTTCGACATCACTTCATTTTGAAAAGGATTCTTGGAAGGGATTCTGTTTCCGAGAAGTTTAGAACATTTTCCACTGTTTTGGTGCGTAGGTGGGGGTCGCTAAGATCTATATGTCTTAGCAACGATGGAACGATCCACGTCTCACTTATCCATAAGGGGAAAGTGAGATATAGATTGAGATGACGTTAAAGATTCCCAAGTGCTAAAACAAGTGCTCAAATAAAATAACCGCCGGTGAAGCTATGTGGAAAGAATATATCCGACCGAATCAAAAGCAAGAGTAGTAGTCGTAATTGATCGATCCTATGGAACAATTTCCGTGAGATAGTGTACAGAACAAGAAATTGTAGAATTTCGTCCCCGTTCTATATAAATAAACAGAGATATCATTGTAATTGCCGGAAAGACCGAACCTACTAGGGGTACAGAAATGGAAGGTAAATAGGACGCTGTCGTAATGGAATCACCTCAAGTAAGAAAGATATGACACAGATAGATGTATCTATAATGACATTATATTGTTATTTTTATCTTTTATCCCCCAATGTCTAATAATAGTCTCCTTATCTCACGTAGAAAGGAAGTTTTATACATTCGATATATCGAGACAGTTACTCGGAAATTGCTACGAAATCCATATTGTTTCCGGTAAGGTATCTGATTCCAGCTCCGATCAACTGACTCAATGAATCTGCAGACATCCGCGGTGTCTACTTCGTCGAATCAGGCGCACAGCAGAGTCCGAAATTATACCGATGGTTAATCTCGATTTCTTACTGAGGTATAATTGCATTGTGGCATAATTTGCATGGCGTGATATCAGAGAAGGATAGAAAGTATTGTTACGACGGTTCGCTGAATAAATTCCTCTCATTGGAGAGGTAGAGAGATTAGTAGGACAACCCCGAATTGATAATTCCTAACTTGATTAATGAGAAGGAGGGAGAGTGATAGAAACGGGGGTTTAACCGAATGGGGGGAAAGGAGGTTCAATTCCTTTTACAAGGAGCTGAAGAATAAAGCTCAGATATCTCACTCGGAACACCTTTTAGAGGATTACGTGGAACAATTGAATCGGGGTGATCCATGATCAAATAAAGATTCAGCTACTTGAAAGCCATCGGGTATCTTCTGACGCAGTGTTTGTTCAATCACCCTTTTCCCAGCAAATGCTATGTATGCTTTGGGACTCAGCAATAATTACGTCCCCTAACGTACCAGAACTAGCAGTAACACCACCCGTAGTTGGATAGGTAGGAACCGATATATATAATAATCCCTTCTGAACCTGATGTATTTGTGGGACGGGAGGAATCTTAGCCATCTGCATCAGACTCAACGTCCCTTCTTGCGTACGTGCTCCGCCGGAAGCACAGATAATAACTAGTGGAAGGGGATTGATCCGTGGCACATTCGATTGAGCGGGTAATCTTTTCACCTACCACAGAACCCATACTTCCCCCCGTGGATTGAAAGTCCGTAACACCAAGCGCAATAGGTGTCCCGTTTAGACATCCCACCCCTGTCTGAACAGCATCAGTTAAACCCGTTCGTTTCTGGGAGTTGATGATGCGACTTCCATGAGAATCCCCGTCAGAGAAACCTGGAACATCTTATGCAGTCATGTCTTCATCCATGGGAATCCAAGTGTCACGATCGATCGGAAGTTCGATTCTTTCTGTACTAGTCATTGGGGGGTGATAGCCGCACTCCTCACAAATATTTTTATTTTGTTTTGGGAATCTCACGTAAAGCATGTTACCGCAGTTGTCACACCGAGTCCACAACCCCCTGTCGGTATCAATGCTTATGTCTCTATTCCTTCCTCTCTCACTCAAAACGTAACCCTTTGTGGCTTTTTTCGAGGAAAGCCCCGATCAATCCACCAAATTCGCGTTTATCTTCGAACCGATTTCTCACAGACATAGGAATTTCCTCATTCATTTCTTCTCCTTCGCTTCGGAGGTAAAAACAGTCGATTCTATTAGATTTCATTTCATCAATGAGATAGACACAGAGAACATTTCTGAACTATCAGGATCAGCGTCTGTTCGGAATAGGCGTCGAATCGAGACTGACTCCGAATCCGATAACTAATTGGCAATTGACTGATCATCTATTTGATCAATCATATGTTAGAACCCCACAAATAATTATCCAATAACACTTCGTGGAAATAGTTGTGTCGTGTACTGAGAGGCACTGAATCATTTCCTTACTACTCGAGTCTCTGCAGCTCGTATTCCACCTCTCCTATGCAAATTGGGGGGGATTCGAACCCCCGTCCCCATGGATCGGAACCATGTGCTCTCATCCGCTGAGCTACCAACTCCGATCCGTGGCATATCGGGAGTATGGAGGGGAATGTTCCTTCTCCCTATACTCCCTGTTCGCCCCACGAATCCTACCGAATGAATGAGATTCCCGAATAGTTACGGAAATTACAATGTATCAATTGTGTCGAATTCAAATTTGATCTGTTTCCATACCTCGCAAGCAGCAGCCAATTCGGGACTCCACTTACTAGCTTCGCGGATAATCTCGTTACCTTCACGAGCAAGATCACGTCCCTCATTACGAGCTTGTACACAAGCCTCCAATGCAACTCGATTAGCTACGGCGCCTGGTGCGTTTCCCCAGGGGTGTCCCAAGGTTCCTCCGCCGAACTGTGAGACAGAATCATCTCCGAAGATTTCAGTTAGAGCGGGCATATGCCAGACATGGATACCTCCCGAGGCTACGGGAAATACACCTGGCATGGATACCCAATCCTGAGTGAAATATATACCACGGCTTCGGTCTTTCTCGATATAATCGTCGCGTAGCAAATCGACGAAACCCAGTGTGACTTCTCGTTCTCCCTCCAGTTTACCCACTACGGTCCCGGCGTGGATATGATCCCCGCCGGACATACGCAATGCTTTGGCTAGGACACGAAAATG
Source organism: Dipteris shenzhenensis (assembly GCF_047967505.1). NCBI lineage: Eukaryota > Viridiplantae > Streptophyta > Polypodiopsida > Gleicheniales > Dipteridaceae > Dipteris > Dipteris shenzhenensis. The sequence goes on along the minus strand of NW_028239460.1, from coordinate 7,049 downwards.
GATACCGTGATTTCTCTGTCTATCGATAACAGCATGCATCGCGCGGTGGATATGAAGCAGTAGCCCATTATCTCGACAATAAAAGGCCAAGCTAGTATTTGCAGTGAAGCCTCCCGTCAAATAATCATGCATGACGATGGGTGCTCCCGATTCTCTAGCAAAGACTGCTCTTTTCATCATTTCCTCACACGTACCCGCAGTGGCATTTAGATAATGTCCTTTTATTTCGCCCGTTTCGGCCTGAGCCTTGAAAAGAGCTTCTGCCACAAACAGGAACCGGTCCCTCCAACGCATGAATGGTTGAGAATTTACGTTCTCATCATCCTTCGTAAAATCAAGTCCGCCACGGAGACATTCGTAAACAGCCCTGCCATAGTTTTTAGCAGATAAGCCCAATTTGGCTTGATTGTACATCCCAGCAAGGGACGACCATATTTGTTCAGTTTATCCCTTTCGACTTGGATACCGTGAGGCGGCCCAATGAAAGTCTTGGAATAAGCAGGAGGAATTCTCAGATCCTCCAAACGTAGAGCTCGTGGGGCTTTAAATCCAAATACGTTACCTACAATGGAAGTGAACATATTGGTGACGGAACCCTCTTCAAATAGATCCAAAGGATAAGCTACATATGCGATATATTGATTCTCTTCCCCAGCAACGGGTTCGATGTCGTAGCATCGACCCTTGTAACGATCGAGACTAGTCAGTCCATCCGTCCACACAGTGGTCCACGTACCTGTGGAAGATTCTGCAGCTACTGCAGCTCCAGCTTCCTCAGGCGGTACCCCGGGTTGCGGAGTCATCCGGAAGGCTGCCAAGATGTCAGTATCTTTGGTCTCATAATCGGGAGTATAGTAAGTTAGTCGATAATCTTTAACACCAGCTTTGAACCCAATACCTGTTTTAGTCTCTGTTTGTGGTGACATGAGTCCCTCCTTACAATTCAATTAGTAAATCCTGCAAGGATGAGATCTGCTCGACATAGATGGAAGAATTCAACGTGAAGCGTGGAATAGGTCCTGATAGATTCGACTCGAGACGTTTGTCGAAACTCTACCTCAAGCATGGGACATTAGTATTTTATAATACGTCCCACATGTAATGCAACTGACTCTGGTTGTTTCGCACGGAAATTGCTTGAAGAATTAGATCGTAATACATCTCGATACATTGACTCGGGAATCTTTTCGTGGTTAGACTGGTCAGTAGAAGCAAAAAAGGGGATTGAATTCGATATCTGGTTCGCTTTGCGAATAGACGGGGGAAAAAAGGGGATTCGACGAATGAGATGTAGCAATCACATCTAACTAGATGGACCAACTCGTGGGTATCGCGCTCTTTTGCCTCCGACCCATATGTGGAGAGGAGGAAATCAAATCCTACAGTACCTGTCACCCATCTGGATGGATCGGAATCGACTTCCGAGGAAGCAAATGATATGTTTGAAAAAGGGGGAGAAGGGTGTGGAACTAGTAACTCCCCACCATCAACCAATTAGCAATGAAATGCCAGATGGTTCTGCCAATTCGACAATCAAATGAAGATAATACACCAAAACAGTTACGAAAACCAGTTCTTCTGCTTTTGGAATTTCTAAATCAGTGGAGAGAAATGTGGGATATATTACCCAGATCATTGGACCAGTATCGGATGTGTCTTTCCCTCCAGGTAAAATGCCCAATATCTACAACTCTTCGATGGTTAAGGGGAAAAACCCGGCGGGTCAAGAGATTAATGTTACTCGTGAGGTGCAACAATTACCGGGTAATAATGAAGTCAGAGCCGTAGCTATGAGTGCTACAGATGGTCTGATGAGAGGTATGGGCGTCGTCGATACAGGAGCTCCTCTCAGTGTTCCTGTTGGTGAAATTACTCCTGGTTGAATCTCTAATGTCCCTGGTGAACCCGTCGATGACTTGGGTCCCGTAGATATTGGTACGACGTCCCCCATTCATAGATCCGCTCCGGCATTTACGCAGTTGGATACTAAATTATCTATATTTGAGACGGGGATTAAAGTCGCGGATCTTTTGGCTCCCTATCGTCGAGGAGGAAAGATTGGATCATTTGGAGGAGCTGGAGTGGGAAAAACGGTTCCTATCACGGAATCAATTAACAACATCGCCAAGGCTCACGGAGGTGTATCTGTATTTGGTGGGGTGGGGGAACGCACCCGTGAGGGTAATGATCTTTACATGGAAACGAAGGAATCGAAAGTTATTAATGAACAAGATATATCAGAATCGAAGGTGGCTCCAGTTCATGGTCAGATGAATGAACCACCAGGAGCTCGTAAGAGAGTTGGTTCAACTGCTCTGACAATGGCTGAATATTTCCGAGATGTGAACAAGCAAGATGTCCTTTTATCTATCGACAACATATTTCGTTTTGTCCAAGCAGGATCAGAAGTTTCTGCTTTATTGGGTAGAATGCCTTCCGCCGTGGGTCATCAACCAACTCTTAGTACAGAAACGGGATCCCCACAAGAGAGAATTACTTCTACCAAGGAAGGATCGATAACTTCTATTCAAGCTGTTTATGTACCTGCAGATGATTCGACTGACCCAGCTCCTGCTACAACATTTGCACACCCAGATGCTACCACTGTGCTTTCGAGAGGACTAGCAGCTAAAGGTATTTATCCGGCTGTAGATCCCTTGGATTCGACTTCAACCATGTTACAACCCTGGATTGTGGGTGAAGAGCATTACGAAACCGCACAAGGGGTTAAACAGACTTTACAGCGTTATAAGGAATTGCAAGATATTATAGCTATTCCCGGACTGGATGAATCGTCAGAAGAGGACCGTCTAACGGTAGCTCGGGCTCGGAAGATAGAACGTTTCTTATCACAACCCTTCCTCGTAGCAGAAGTATTTACTGGTTCGCCAGGGAAATATGTTAGTTTAACAGAAACCACTAAGGGATTTCAAATGATTCTTCCTGGAGAATTGGATAATCTCCCTGAACAAGCTTTTCATCTGGTTGGCAACATCGATGAAGCCACCACGAAGGCTGCAACCTTACAAGTGGAGGGTCAATGAAAGGGATGGTACTGAATCTTCGTGTAATGGCTCCTAATCGAACTGTTTGGAATTCTGAGGTTCGAGAAATCGTCCCATCTACGAGTAGTGGCCAGATTGGTGTATTGCCCAATCACGCTCCACTTCTTACAGCTTTGGATATGGGAGTCCCGAAGGTACGTCACGATGGACAGTGGTCCGCAATGGCGTTGATGGGTGGTTTCGCCATGGTAGACAGTAATCAGGTAACAACATCAGTCAACGAAGCAGAACGAGCTACCGAAATTGATCCTGAGGAGGCTCGGGAAGCTCTTCAGACAGCTCAAGCTGACGCAGCTCAAGCCGAAGGCAGAAGGAAAGCTATTGAAGCTAATCTAGCATTTAAAAGAGCTAAGGCGAGATTAGAGGCTTCAAATACTACTCAATCATTCCCACTTTTAGTTGCGCCTGTGAGAAACGACGGGAAAAGCATGATGGGACACACAATGATTTGTTAGTCCCGTAATACTTCGTATCCATCCCAAATATTTGTAGAACTTATTAGGTATCATTTCAAGTATTGTGGTACCTAATGAGTTTTACCTACTATTGGATTCGAACCAATGACTCTCGCCGTATGAAAGCGACACTCCAACCACTGAGTTAAGTAGGCTTCTATTGCTTGTAGTACTCTATTATACCGACCCAGGGAGAGAATTTCAAACAATTAGAACATCAATAAATATTTGATTTTAACGGCAAAAGATGAGTCTCGCCTCCTTCTCGGTTGGTTACCAGCTTGACAGGGATCATCCGATGCATTATACTAATGTAGCCACAGGGCTATAGCTCAACGGTAGAGCACCTCGTTTACACGTGCGCCGATGCTTCTCGGGAAGGGTTCGTCGCTATTCAACCGATCTACGCGGAATATACCGCGTAAGTTACTTATGTCTTACCCTATTGGGAGATGTGGAAGAACAGTAGCATGACGAAGAATCGATCGGAAAAAGGATCGATTTCGGTGGGTTGATATGGTCAGTAGATGATACGTCTAATGCTAAGGGTGGTGGGGGCAATGCGAGGACCTCAACAAGATCTCTTCTTCGTCCTACGAACCTTGAGGTGTATGAGGGTATCGTATCTCCTTCCTAGGCGATCGAGACACTTAGAATTAAGTGGATTTGTGTCTACGGGATGCAAACCTGTGTCAACACTAAGAATCTTCTCGAGAGACTTCGGGATTGCTTCGGAGGGAACGAGTTCTTCGAGCACACGGAACCATTTCTTTGTTATTTATAATGAAGCAAAGGATGGTGCATCAACAATGGCTTCTTCCTCCCATCCGGTGGAAGACTAGTTGATGAGGGAGCCCAATGCCACGAAAGAAGCATGTTGGGTTCGTGAAGCAGTTCAAGAATTTATATATTCCGATCTGCATTACCGAGAATGTTTACGGTTCGAATCCGTATAGCCCTAATCTTTAATGATAAGCCGGTCTCGCCCATCGCAGCGGAACTAATTGAGAATTACCCAGATTCAACGCGACTCGCATGAACTATATAGATCGTAGGGTCACTACTTCCGTTTCGATCAGGGGATAGGGATGAAGATCAGGAAGGAGAAGGAATTATTCATTAATAAGTTCCTCAATGATGGTCAATCGGAGAAAATTCAGATAAGAATCTAAATTGACGGATTGCTTTCCATAATAGATAATCCGTATAAATCAATCTTATGCATCGATTCGGTAGGGAGGTACATACCATACCCCACTACCTACTTAGTAGAATATAGTCCCCATCCGGTTCTTCCGGCAATTTGACTCATCTCACGGATTCCAGCCAAGAGCTCATTTCCGGATGGGGAGTCCCGTTTCTAATAATCTTCTCGCAAGTCCATTTGGTATCCAGCATCTTCCGAGGACTGGATCGGAGGGACGATTGGCTCATCACTGGGGGGGTGTACATCCCGATTCCATTCTGGGATGAGATGTCCGTGAGCCACGTCTGGCATCTCATCCCCGATCGAACGATCGAGGAGTCAGCAACCCCCCCCCCCTTCACTTATCATAAAGATGTTACACCCACACGGTGGGGTGAGAAGATAAATACCGAAGCAGGAGGAGTATGTAAATGTTTTTGCTTCCTAAACACGATTCCTTCCGGATCCTCCTACTAGTATCCATCCTTATTCCCTATACAGCCTTTTCGGTTTCCAGATCCGTCGCACCCATCCGCGAGGGGCCTGAAAAACTAACAAGCTATGAATCAGGTATGGAACCAAAGGGAGGGGCTTGGATCCAATTCCAGATCCGTTATTATATGTTTGCCCCGGTATTCGTTATTCCCGACGTCGAGACGGTCTCTCCCTATCCCCGGGCTATGAGTTTCAGGGAATTGGGTCTATTTGCTTTTACTGAAGTGTCTATCCCCATATCCATATTAATTGTCGGTTCGATTTATGCATGGTGAAAAGGAGCATTGGAATGGTCCTAATTTCTAACTATTCGGGTAAGAGGAACGGAGTCGACTCCCGTGGGGGGAATCCACTAATTAACTCCGTGGAGTCCTTCTCCCCCGATCAAGACACATCAAACTCGATTATTTTGACTAACTTGAATGATCTCTCCAATTGGTCTCGACTTTCCAGTTTGTGGCCACTCCTTTACGGTACTAGCTGCTGCTCCATTGAATTCGCCTCATTAATTGGTTCACGCTTCGACTTCGACCGGTACGGTCTAGTACCAAGATCCAGCCCCAGACAAGCTGATCCCATAATAACGGCGGGTACTATCACCATGAAGATGGCTCCGTCTCTAGTGAGACTCTATGAACAAATGCCCGAACCAAAGTATGTAATTGCTATGGGGGCATGTACCATTACGGGAGGCATGTTTAGTACGGATTCTTACAGCACCGTTCGCGGAGTGGATAAATTGATTCCTGTGGACATTTATTTGCCGGGTCGTCCGCCCAAGCCCGAAGCTATTATTGATGCTGTGACAAAACCCCGCAAAAGAATTGCTCAGGAAAACTATAGGGATCGAACTTCTTGTCGAACCCGGAAGAGATATTTTAGTCTGAATCACCGACTTTTTTTCGTACCCAATACCTATACCGGTGAATACAATCAACGAATCGCAAATCAGTCTTCGAAATCCCTATCAAATATCCTCTCGAAGGGATTGAGTGGATTCGAAAGTATGCATGAAGAATCCGTATCAGAGGCGGGCGGGTGAAGATATTCCACAGAGATATAGAACGTTAGCTAATATGAGTATTATCAATAACAACGGCGATTCCAACATCGAGATGCGGGGTCGATTACCCGCTTGGTCGACTAGACATAGTTTAGCCCACAGACCTTTAGGTTCTGATTACCGGGGTGTCGAGATCCCACAGGTCAAAGCAGGGGATTGGCCTTCTATAGCTGTTGCTTCATATGCGTGCGGTTTCAATTATCCCCGTTCCCAATGTGCCTATGATGCAGCACCAGGAGGATCCCTAGCTAGTGTGTATCATCTGACGGAGGTGCGAGACGATGCAGATCAACCTGAAGAAGTATGTACAAAAGTCTTCGTTCCGAGAAAAGACCCCAGGATTCCATCCGTTTGTTGGGTTTGGAAAAGTTCCAATTTCCAGGAACGGGAATCCTATGATATGTTAGGAATCACTTATGAGAGTCATCCGCACCTACAACGTATCTTAATGCCTGGGAGCCGGCTGGGATGGCCTTTACGTAAGGATTATGTCGTACCCGACTTTTATGAGCTACAGGATGCTTATCGAATTGGGACGGAGGCAAAATTGAAAGCCATCCTCCCACTAGCCAATTCTGTATCATTCTATTTAATCTTGTGCGGCAGGTGAGGCTGGTCTACCTTATTTGAGACACTTGTTTCTCGTACGATCAATCGCATCCACGTATCTGCATCGAAATCCGCACCTACATATGCACGTTCAAGCGTATGTAGGTGTGGGTATAGATACATACCCCGACCAGTAGACCAATAAGCAATCCATATTTTTTTTTGGATTCTCCTAT